>NC_049214.1:4151075-4168575 GCF_013347855.1 Anguilla anguilla | reverse complement strand
TCGGGTGGGGGGGGGTGGTGCGGGTGAGAAGAAAAAGAAAACATTAGCCGAAGTTGTTGTAGCCTCCGTAAATTTTTAATCCCTCCCCTGAAGGCGGTGTGGTTTGATGGAGCCGAGCGGTAATTAGAGAGTTCTCCCGCTGCGGACGCGCTCCCCCCCCCCCCCCAAACCACCAAACCCCCCCCCCACCCCCCTCCACCTCACCCCCCCACACCCCCCGTGGCTGCGCTGCCTGCTATTGATCTGCAGGAAATTGACATGCTGGGTGTACGCGTCGGCCATTATCGGATTTTCATATTACTGCACGAGCCGTAAACCAAAGGGTCGCTCGGGTGTGACTGCCATCTTTAATGAGCGGGAGAGAGGGAGGGAGGGAGGGAGGGAGGGAGAGAGGGAGGGGGAGAGAGAGGGAGGGAGGGAGGGAGGGAGAGAGAGATGAAGGGAGAGAGAGAGACGGAGAGAGAGAGTGAAAAGGAGAGCGCACGCAGTAAACAGTCTTCTTATTCAGTCTTGTTTTCAGGCACACCTGAGAAGCAGTGTCAGACTCAGTGCAGGTTTCTGTGGACGCTGCGTGTGCGATGTGCGTTCCACATTTAAAAACGTTGGCTGCGGTTTGGGGGAGTGCAGGGAGGAGACCCTGTTTTGGGGGCTCCCCCGGCCTGAAACCAGGGGAGGAAGTGCGCTCTGAACCCCCAAAGTCCTCACGGGGTCCTCTGATTGGAAGGGGCGTCGTCCTTAATTTGTATTTGGTTAGGTCAGAATAGTGTTCACTGTGTGAACTAAACTGTGTTCCTGGCTAGAAATAGCTGTACAAAATAAGTATTGTATCTCATTTGAACCTGTGTTTTGTAGTTGTCCATGACCATGAAATGCACTTTTTGTACATCGCTTTGGATAAAAGCGTCTGCCAAATAAATGTAACGTAATGTCCTCTCTGTACCCAGAGCCCCTGAAAGAGGTCTTTACTCCGTTTTATGTCCAGGCTGGCCTTTGTCAAAGCGGTGCGAAACGTTCCCTCTTCCTGCACGGGCGTGTTTCGCCGTCGCTGATGTGGGTAAAATAGCCCGCTCGCCCTGACGCGTGACACGGCCCCCGTTTAAAATGGCCGCCGTTAAACTGTCACTTCCCCGTCCTTGTCCCAGCGCGCCGAGTTCAGGCGATATCTTTCCTGCTTCACCTGCGCCCCCCCTCCCCCCCGCCCCCCGCCCCCGCGCGCCCCCTCCCTGGCCCACAGCGCTCTGAAAGCAGGCAGCAGAATTGGGGGACCGTCCCGTAAGTGATATTAATGTCCCCTTGGCCGCTCGCCATTGAACCTTGAGAAAAGTAATAAGGGCTTTCAGTAAATATTACCCTGCCAAGGATATCTGCATCCCCCCATCGCCCCCCCCCCCCCCCCCCCCCCCCATTCCCCCCGCGCCCCCCCCACTCCCTCCTTTGCCCAAACTGTACCCCCCGCTCCGCGTTATGGATTGTGGCCGTTGGCGGGAGATGCATTATTCATATTGGCGGCGGCGTCTGTTGACGGATGGCTGTTTGAGGGGGCCGTCTGTTAAATAAATCAACAAATAAAAATGCTAATTCTCACATTTCGATGCGCCGGTCCCAGCCAGTGCCCCTCCCCAACCTACCCCCAGTAGAGCCCCTCCCCAACCCTACCCCCCCGCCAGACCTCCTCTGCTCCCCAGCCCCCACCCGGGCCCCTCCCCAACCTCACTAGACTTCTCTCCGCTCCCTCTGACGAACTGATATTGAGAGGCCTCACGAAGTCCACGTGAAGAAAACAGAAGATTTACTTACCTCACCCCCCCCCCCCCTTCGCCCCGCCCCCGCCCCGCCCCAGACTGTCCATGCGTAAAGCAGTGATGCGTAAAGGAAGTGCGGGGGGGTCGCTTAAGGTTTTGATCCCCGTGGCCAGTTTCCAGGAAGTGTGCAGGTCCGACGCGTGTTGGCGAGGGGAACACGCACACACACACGCATATATACACACACACACTCTCTCACATGCACACATATATATACACACACACACACACACACATATATACACACACACAAACCACATGCTATGCACCCACACACATGCACGCACACACAAAAACACAGGATTAAATAAATAAACCCTTCATCCCGCCCGCCCGCCCACCCGCTCGCCCTCTCTCTCGCTCGCCCTCTCTCTCGCTCCTCAGGAACACAGGAATGCAAATTGACAGCGACCGCAACGAGCGGAGAACGATGTCAGCGGCATCAGAGGAGCGCGGCTCAGGAATCCGTGTTCCGAGTCTGGAACGCGCTCGTCCGTCTGTGTACCGGCTGAATAATTTATCAGGAGGCCGAGCTGCGGGTTTGAATCTCTATTAGCTTCATCTCTGCTCCTTTATTTATTTATTTATTCATTTATTTATTCATTTATTCGTCCGATCCTTTGCAGAGCCTGCAGGGTCTGCAGGGCATGTTTTATCCTGCGCCTGTGGCGCCCCCTAGGGTTTCCCCGGGGCAAGGTCACCCCAGCGCAAGTGCCTTTCTCAATGCCTAATGGGCACCTCTCTCCCAGTATTGCATTTTTTACTCTGAAAGTTTTTATTGCACTTTCTCCAGAATGTTGACCCCCGCGGGCGATGCCAGAACCGAGCGGTCAGACAAAGTCGACGGTCACGGTCGTTCGTCGAGGCGCGTTGGCAAATTTCGTGCTGTGCTCGAACCCGCGACCGTTTTTTTTTTTTTTAACGGTGGGAACGGGTTTCTGAATTACAGCGGCGGCTGTTGGGGTGGGCTGTGGTCTGAGAGTTGGGGGGCAGGGGGCCGGAGGAGGGGGGTGTCCTTGAGAAACCCAGCTGTATAACCCTCAGTCTGCCCCATCGCGCGTACGCGCCCGTGCAGTGAAATATTCACACACTGGCGGAGTCTGTCGGCATACTGATACGACGTCTCCAGGCCCTAAGCCTCGCGCCCTTGTTCCTCTGTTTCCCCCCCACCTCTCCCTCCTGCTTGGAAATTCAAATCATCTTCTCCGGTATCGCCAAAGTACTGCACGTGTACAGATAGAATTTGCTAATCTGTCTGTACGTGTTAACATTCTCTCTCCTTTCTCTGACTCCAGGTCAAATTGGAATGAATCCTGGGCTTTTCCTGAACCTTTAAATCTATTCAGCATGCCTGAGCTGTTTGTTCAGTGTGCTGTCAATCATCTCCACTGTTGTCTCACTGGGCATCTATCCAGTGTCGAATCTCCCCGGGTGTTTATCCAGTGCTGCCCTGTTTCTAATCTCCCCGGGAGTTTATCCAGTGCGGCCCTGTTTCTAATCTCCCCGGGTCTTTATCCAGTGCTGCCCTGTTTCTAATCTCCCCGGGTGTTTATCCAGTGCGGCCCTGTTTCTAATCTCCCTGGGTGTTTATCCAGTGCGGCCCCGTTTCTAATCTCCCCGGGTGTTTATCCAGTGCGGCCCTGTTTCTGATCTCCCCGGGTGTTTATCCAGTGCGGCCCTGTTTCTGATCTCCCTGGGTGTTTATCCAGTGCGGCCCTGTTTCTAATCTCCCCGGGTGTTTATCCAGTGCGGCCCTGTTTCTAATCTCCCCGGGTGTTTATCCAGTGCTGCCCTGTTTCTAATCTCCCCGGGTGTTTATCCAGTGCGGCCCTGTTTCTAATCTCCCCGGGTGTTTATCCAGTGCTGCCCTGTTTCTAATCTCCCCGGGTGTTTATCCAGTGCGGCCCTGTTTCTAATCTCCCTGGGTGTTTATCCAGTGCGGCCCTGTTTCTAATCTACCCGGGTGTTTATCCAGTGCGGCCCTGTTTCTAATCTCCCTGGGTGTTTATCCAGTGCGGCCCCGTTTCTAATCTCCCTGGGTGTTTATCCAGTGCGGCCCTGTTTCTAATCCCCCCGGGTGTTTATCCTCCTCCTCACAGCCTGCACTCGTCCCTGATCGAGCTCCTGGACGTGTTCAGCCCCGTCTCCGCCCCCATCCAGCGGCGTGGCCCCCCCCGGCCGAAAGCCCCGCTCTCCCGCCCTCTCCTCCGTGCTGCCCCCCTGGGCCGCCCCGCACCGCTCCCCCTCGTCCCCAGCAGAGGACCCGGAGGAGAGCCAGATTCTGGAAGACATATTCTTCATCTGCTGACGCGGGGCCACCCCTCGCTCCCCCCCCCCACCCCCCCCCCCCCCCCCCACCCCCGCTTGCCCTTGTTCGCGGGGTGACGGACCACGCCCGCCCGCCCGCCTGCCTGCCTGCCATCGTGGCTCAGGCGCCATTATTCAGGCGTTCTCGCAGAAGCACGCAGACACTCCCCTCGGGCTGCGCTGCTAGCCAGCCTCATTGGTATTGACCTCACTCTGTGGCTGGGGACAGCCAGACGCTTTTAAGACCAGAGGGCTTGAGAGAGCTGGTCTTTGAAGGTTGTTGCTCTTGGTGTTTCTGTGAGAATGCCACCCCGCCCATCCCACTCTTTGGAAAAACAGTTGCCCTATACAGCATGCATTAACAAAAAAAATAAACACAAAAAACACCCTAAATATTGTTTTTAAATCGCTCCCCCCCCCCCTTACATTTGAGTTTCCCTTGAATTTTAACGGCTGCTTTTTTGGTTGAAAGTCAGAAAGCCAGATCACGAAAGTCTTCATTGTGTTGAAATATATTCCAGTGCCTGGTGTAAATAAAGGACTTCTATTTAAACTGCGTCTCTCCAGATTTTTGTTTTTCATTTTTTTTTTCGAGCTGCCGTAATTGGTTTAGGCCTCTTCAGTGAACTGCCGGTCAAACCCGTCGGCTCAGAGACGTGGAGTCAGGCTGCTGTGCAGGTTAACACTTGTCTCAAGGCCAGCAGCCCCAGCTGGAGAACCGCCCCGTCGCCGAATTCGATAAGTGTCATAAAGAAGACATAGTGGACGTAATGGCATGAAAACTCTGCTAAAATAGCTAGAATTTGCCGTAGGATGACTCAGTTTGCCCCCCAAAAAAATAGATGCGTTACTCCTTATGCAGAGACTGAGGCGATTTAGAGTGCCGGTTGACCCTGATCATTTGACGCGCGTACTGAGAACCCGTTCCCCACGCGGCCTTTCCCTCCTCCATCCGGGGCGTTTTCGCCAAACGCTTCCCGTCACCGCGGCGACGCTGAGGGAGATTCACGCCTTCGCTCGGTGAAGGTTGGACTCCCCGCCCTCAGGCGGTCTGCTCTGGCTTAACTGCCTGTCGGCTGCGATAAAACCCCGGCCCAGGATCCTCTCTGCAGCTCAGACGTGCGCCGCGAGTGATAGCGCCTCCACAGCCACTTCACCAGCGCGTGTGTACATTTTACACCGATTGCCTAAAATGACAGAGCGCTTCTCCAATCACATTAAACCTTTAAATGCTCTGGTTACAGTACCGAGAATATCCCCTATCCCACAATGCCGTGTGACAGATATATTCGCGAGCACATCCTTCGGTACCGAGATACGCGCTGCCTGCGTATAAATATTTATGTTCTGCGGGAAAAAAAACTAAACTAAACTAAAACCGTGCCCAAAACTGGAGAGTTTGAATGTATAGCGAACAGACGTATTTCTCAGTACGAAAATGAAAGAGGAACGCATCTCTTGCCCAATTGTGTTCGGAAAAGCCCAGTGGCTGCTCTGGTCGAGGATAAGACCCGTTAAAACAACTTCCTAGTGACTGCGAAACAAGCAAAAATGAAATGAGCATTTTCAGAAGTTTGATTAGAGGCCATCTAAACTTTCTTTGGCCGTGAGAAGCACTACATCAATGTTTTTACACTGCGCAGATAAAAAAAAAAAATAAAGCTATTTACTGCCTAGTTACAGAATTCACACACCTGTCGGTACCATATTAGCTTTCAACCCAATGCATTTTCAGTGGTGGAAATAGCACTGCTTCTCGCTAGTGGTTTCAGTTGACTTAGCTCAGCTGGCTAACTGAATATCTGTTTTCCTTTCTGCTTCTAGCACAATAACTGGCCGGCTATTCATGCAATGGATAATTCTCCCACTTATGTTGCTGCAGTAGGTTTCTTGCTAGTTAGCGAGGTGTTCATCCCCATTCCCTGGATGTTTTTTATGGGGCTGGGTGTTGTTATGTGGGGACGGAGTGTAGCACAGTGGGTAAGGAACTGGGCTTGTAAGTGAAAGGTCGCAGGTCCGATTCCCGGGTAGGACACTGCCGTTGTACCCTTGAGCAAGGTACTTAACCGAAATTGCTTCAGTATATATCCAGCTGTATTAAATGGATACAATGTGAAATGCTGTGTAAATGTTGTGTAAGTCGCTCTGGATAAGAGCGTCTGCTAAATGCCTGTAATGTAATGTAATGTTATGAAAGCACACCTGCATAATTAAAAAAAAAAAGAAAAGTTTGTGTATAGTAATCAATCAGTCATTGATAAAAAAAAGGAAAATGGAGAGAGAGAGAGAGAGAGTGTGAGAGGGTGAGAGAGAGAGAGAGAGAGGGAGGGAGAGACAGACAGACAGAGAGAGAGAGAGAGAGAGAGAGAGAGAGAGTAAAACTACAGAAGAAAGCCACGCAGAGGACTGCTTGATTCATGACTGTGCTTTATTTCTGGCTAAGCTGAGACTCATCCTTCAGTAAATTACACGGGGTCCAGGGACCAGGGGATCGGGCAGTCTAGAGAGACAGGGGCGGGGACAGCGGTGATGCCGACTGTCCAATGGGAAGCCTGTTCTCATAGTGACAGACAGGTGGCTCTCCGCTCGCACGAGCGCACGCACAAACACACACACATGCTCACACACCCCCACTTTCCTGCATAGAGTTTTTTTCCTTTTATTTTCACGTGAAATTACTTCTTTTTTTCCCCTCCTAATAAATATCCCAATTGTAATCAGTGTACCACAACTGCATACGTTTTCCCTGTCCTGCTACATCCCGGCCTATAACGATCAGTGAAAACACTGGTAAACTTTTTTTCTTTTTTTTCCCCCAGTGGTGAAACTGTATACACATGACTTCATCATCAGATCAGCAAGCGATAAGACAAGGAACTCAAGGGTATAGTCAAGGGAATAGCAGTAGGCTGCAGCAACGAGCAGTTTGGACCCCAAAAGTGGGGTTTAAGTGGGGTGTGGTGGGGGATAAGTTCTCTACGGTCAAGTTCCCAACAAGCCTCACAAATCGTTGCCGATGTGTTTCGCTGATATTTCCATGGGTTTGGGTTTAGTGCAGTTTCTAGTGGGAGTGCGGTTTTGAGAGAGAGTCCTGCTGTAGATGACTCCAAACTGCGGATCACCTCAGAGAATGAGGGTCAAGCCTGTCTTGTGCTCTGACCGTAAGGATGGGTCAAGAGGATCGCCAAAGGATAACCCCAATCGAGAGCAGGAAATGAAAATGAGTTGCATTCATGAAATGTACACAGTACTAGTTGGCACCAAGAGCATGCTGGGATATGTTCTGTGAGCTTAGAGTTTAGGAGCTGAGAGGCAGGTAGATTGACCTCCACTGTCAGTCTTGTGAACCCCCTTTTAATGGTAAAGTAAAACTGCCACTTTTTTGATATGTGTTGAGTTGCTATGTGGACCAATGATCACGGCAGACTTTTTATTTCAAACCCAGATCGAAACCAGGAGTGCGTTTTACCTGCCACAAATGTTCATTTCAGCAGAGAGATCTAAACTTCTGTTGAGGAAAGGTGTGTTTTTCTTTTAGCAATTGGGTGGAAAAAGACAAGGCAACAGAATAAAAAGAAGTTAAAACTACTACTGAAAGAGTGAGTCTAGCTTTTCACTCGGTTTCCAAAAAAGTGCTGTTGCCAGCATGTACAAACTACTACCCTGGAAGTTTTGAAGAAATGGTTTTCTGTATGTCTTAAAATGATCAGAGAGTGGTCGATGGAGAACTTATGGATTTTCTGACAGGCTTTTGTTTGTCAGAACCAGCCAGAGACGTCCATTTGTCTCTGGTTGGTTAAGAAGCATCAAGAGAAGAAGCATCGGGCAGATCCAGGTAGAGTTCAGCCTGGAAAGCTGAAGCAAGTGCAGAATTACTCGAATGCAATACATACATTCATATGATTGGACGTGAACATCACTGATCTTTTTAGTTTTATAAAATGTATTTTTTATTGTTTTTTTTTTTTTACTGTTGTCCATTCCAGTGATGTAATATTCTCCTTGCAGGATTCACTCGATACGGTAGTGTTTTATTCAGCGTTTGCTTGGGTAAATGTGGGGTTCAGAAAGGAAGCTGAGAGCATTCCTCTCGTGTCCGTTGTGAATAAATAATTAAAAAAACCCCCATGTGCTCACAGAAACATGACCCTCAGCACAAACTTTTCAGCAAATATAATAAATAACACAACAGGTAGGAATCGTTGGCAGTTTGGTAGAAAAATGCCAGGAAATAAATAAAATAAATAAATAAATAAATAAATAATGTGTATTTAGATAAATGCGAAAATAAATGCTAATCTAAATTTCTTTATATTGAATTCAATGCACTCCCTGACAGTTCTCTTGTTAAAAACCTGGATTTGCACACCCTCCACTCATGCCATAGACCCCTACAACTCCTTGTTACCTGTTTTTTTTATTACTCTTTTCCCTTTGTCTTTTATAAGTATTTAAAGTTTGCTCTTTACCAAGTCCTTGTAGGTAGAAGTAAAAGTCCTATAAAATATGCAAACCTATTTACAGAGAAAAACAGAGCAACAAAAAAGAAACATTTACATATATTCATTGATTTATATATATTAAAAGCTCTGCTCTGTCTCTCAATCTTTTTTTTTTTTTTAAACACTTTGTTCTGTTGAATTGTTTTATGTAAACAGTTGCAGCTGAGCTGATGGACCGTAATGGCAAAGGGGAGGAGTTAGACATCTGATAGGTCTGTCTGTCTCAGGATTGGATGTACAAGCAGGGGGGCGGGTCTGTGACAGCCAGAGACTCCGCCTTTCTGGTTTTAGGATGGATCTACGCGAAAACAAAGTTCAGGGGAAACCGAACACACAAGTACAGAGATGCCGCACGTTTCCATCGCCATCTGGATCATTTGGTTCGTCTTCCCCTTAGCATAAAACTCTTTGCATCTGTAATGCCTGCAGCTTTTGGTTCATCTCCACCTCCACCCCTCCCACCGCCAGTTTTTTAAACAGTTGCTTTAGGAGGCCGAACTGCTGAAAATGAGGGCTTAAGAGAACTACCCTAATCTGCACCGTTTCATTGGCCAGCTCAGACAGCTCGCATCGCGAGACAAAACGCTTCCCGCCTTCGAGTCGGACGTAGGCTGCAGGTTGACCGGCAGAGGACGCGCAGGACTCCACCTCCAGATGAACCAGATGGGACGGTCACGCTGCTTTCACCGGCGTGCTCTCCGACCGCGTGACCGCGTACGCGGCGGCAAGTCGCCACCGCTTGCTCCGACACACTGCCCCCGCATCTTCTTCGGCATCCGCCGTCCGCTATGAAAACGCAGTGCTTTTTTTTCTTTTATTTTTATTAAATTTAATTTTTTTTTTTTTTTCATTTGCAATTAGCAATAGCGGTGGCTAAGTTAGCGAAACTTCTGGGTTAAACTAGACTCGAAAGTGGGTTTCGGCGTAAATAGGAAACGGGGCCGCCCGTGACTGAACGATGCCGCCGGGACGGGTGCGTCGGGTGACGCGGGCGGGGCACCTGCCGAAGCGGGAGGGGGCCGCGCCCCTCGGACAGATTAGTAACGGCTATGATATGTCGACTTCGGTTCAAGTTTAACAGATGGCTGATTCTTCGCTCGGTGTCTGGCAGGGAAGATCGTTGTTTTACGACAGCAGCTCCCCCCCCCCCCCCCAGTTCTTAAATGGTAAATGGACTGCATTTATATAGCGCTTTTATCCAAAGCACTTTACAATTGATGCCTCTCATTCACCGGAGCAGTTAGGGGGTTAGGTGTCTTGCTCAGGGACACTTCGACACGCCCAGGGCGGGGGGATCGAACCGGCAACCCTCCGACTGCCAGACAACCGCTCTTACCTCCTGAGCTATGGCGACCCCCTTTCTTCAGGGAAGATCAGACAGCCTGTCGTTCTTGAAGCTTGCCTGCTCTACGAACTGGCCTGCCGCAGTTTCAAAATAACATATACACATATGTACAGGTATCAATATACACACGCACATATATATGTGTAAATATATATGTAAGCACATATATTTCAGAGAGAGTGGAATGCTTGCAGTTTGGGAGCTGCCGTAGTCGCTATTCTACCCAGTTCAGTCTAAAGCAGATTGGCAAGAGCAGTGTAGGAGACCAGCTAAAATCTACAGTAAAATTACAGTTCTACATATTAGGTTCAATAGCGGTTCTATATACACACACATATATATAAAATATATGCATATAAACACATATATAAGTTTGAGTAACATATGTATTCATATATATGCGCAGATATGTATGAATACTTTTGCATGTGTATGTTATACATATATATGTACTGTAAATATAAACATGTTCATATATTTTGTACACACATATATATTTATGTTCATTTAACTATCAGGTTCAGGTTTTGTTCAGATTCAGGTGAAAAGAAGAGAAAAATAAATATTCTGATATTGAGTAGTTATTGTAAACTAGCGAAATGTGTTCTCACAGATCTGAAATAGAGTTGCCATTTTTAAAAAGCATACCAGCAATATATATGTATGTATATACAGTATATATATTGTATATATATATATTTATATTATCATTTTACATTTTTTTTTTACCTTCAAACATAACTCTTAAGCTTGCTCAAACAGCGAAAGAGATGTGATGGTCCAAGTATCTTACAGCTACAAGTCTTTACGTGATAAAAATGTTTGGTCATTTGGTCCCTAAATCAACTGAGGAATGATGGGTAAGACTCCCGAGAGATTGTTGCCACAGCTTGCCACGGCAACTGTATCCCCTGGAAACGGACAGGCACTCCAAGTAAAGATGGCCAACCGAATCACTATAAGTTTGTGTCCCGAAATATCACACCCCCTTAAAAAAAAAAAGATCCTTTCCTCTGAAATGCAGTTCACTTTAATGTTCATAACTGTTATTTTTAAAAAAGTATCTGCCTCCTCCATTTGATTTTCGTTGGTTCGAGCCCTGCATGGTAAAGATTTTTTTTTTTTTTTTTTCCAAAAAAAAGTTTTTTTTTTTTTTTTTTTTAAGTCATCACGGCTCTCCAGGGCACCTCTTCTGGGGGGAGTCAGTCAGCTGTTTCTTTTTTGTTCTTTTTTTCAGCTTTTTTTTTTTTGTAGTGGTCCCACCCGGTCTGAAAAAGGTTCATTGGGGGGAGGATGTCAGCCCAGGTCCAGAGACACCCTTGCTGCCACACACACACAGTGTTCCGCTGAATTCCGGAAGTTCTGGAACATCCAAAAGCAGTCTTTAAAATTCTGTGATATGATTCTTCCCCCTTCAATTTCTGTTGCGCTGTTGCAGTTTGGTTCCAAGCCCCTTTTGAAACTGTTTTATTTTATTTCAGCGTCTTTTTTTTTTTCTTTTTCATGTCGCCAAACGTGCATCCCGACTCCATAAAACCTGGGTGACAAACAAACAAAAGCTGTTATTTTGTACGTCAACATAATCGCTCAGCTCACGAGCATTTATCTTCAGTTAATTGCTTTCCATCATCATCACACACTGGCTCTGTTTTTTTTTTTTGTTTTTCTTTTCGCAATTAGCTAATTTTCTTTCTGAAATTGAAAAACAAGCACTGAATTGCTACAGAAAAGGTCTTCTGTAATTCTACTAGTTAATTGAAAACACAGTCAGATTGTTTGTGAGGAAAACTGATCCTTCAGTATTAAACCAGGGACACATTACAAGCATAAATACTGAACGGAGAATAACTGCAGAGGAGGGTGCTAAGTTTAGCACCAGAAGGTTGTTGGGTTTATGATGCAGGGCTGGGGAGGGCCTCATGCAGTGAACAGGCAAAAAAAACAAACTCCAAAGAAAGGTTGGCTTGCCGCCTTTTATTAACGGCAAGAACGGAAAAATCCACACGAAACCATTAAAATACACCCCAAAAAAAAAACACTCCACAGTAGGAAAAGGGCAGGCAAACACTCTTCAGTAAAAGAAAACAGTAGAAATGAAATGACCAAAAAACTGTCCTCCTCAGCATGAAACCCAGGCCTCTTTTATAAAGCCCAATATTAGGTAATATTAGGTATCACCTGACGTGATTACAATGAACCACAGCTGCGGCCATTCCTGTAAGTAGGGCTGGTGCTGCCCCCTGGTGGACAGCACCTCAATTCCCTTCCTGGGCATCACAGATTCAAGCTCCGGTCAAAGACCCACCATCCCTCACCCCCCCCCCCCCAAAACAAAAACACTTCACAAGTAAACAAACAAAAATAAAACAAATCCCACTACGCTGCACTTCTGCCGAGATGCTCCGCTGAATAGGCAATCAGCGCGTGAGAAGGGAATAAATGATGCTGTGCGGATCCTCCATCAGAAAGATGAAGAGATGAGGGGGAGGAGAGAGGCGTCGGAAGAGCGGAGGACGAATGTTCTCTCACTTCACTGCACCCCTTTTCTCTGGGGGGGGGGGGGGGGGGGGGAAGGAGGCAGTTCTGTTCTGCGGGCAATGAGGCCTCTTCTTTATGGGGGGGAGGGGGGGGGGGGCCTCTAATGCTCTGTAAACTCAAACGGGCTGTCGCTTTGGTTCGGATCACCGGCTGATTGATTGATTGATTGATTGATTGATTGATTGATCGATTGACCTTGGGGGGCGGGGGGTTTGGGGGCTCACCTGTTTGTCCCGTGTGCTCCAGCGGTGTTCGCCAGCAGGGCGAAGGTTGGGGGGGTGGGGGGCGGGGGGGAAGGGGGAGGGGGCGGGGCTAGTAGGGGCGGTTAGCGTCCTTCGGCCTCTTCAGCTGCACCTTTAGGCGCTTCATGCCGATCTGAAAGCCGTTCATTGATTGGATGGCCGCCTGGGCGCTGGCGGGGTTATCGAAGCTGACGAAACCTGCAGTATTGGAGGGGGGGGGGGGGAGAGGGGGAGGGGGGGAGAAGACAGGAAGAGCAGAGAGGGAGGGAAAGAGGGAGCGAAAGAGAGAGAGAGAGAGAGCGAGAGGAAGAGGAAGGAGGCGCAGTTAAGGTTAGTGTCGGGTCAAAAGGGATAAAGACCATGAGAGTGACAGAGAGATTGCGCGCGAGAGAATGAGGGAAAGAGGGAGAGAAAGAGAGAGAGAGGAGGAAGGAGAAAGTCGATGGGAAAGAGGAGAGAAGAAGTCGATTGATTCAAGTTTCAAGGTTAGGAACGAGACAAAGGGATTAAGAGGGAGAGGGAGTGTGAGAGGGAGGGAGAGAAAAAAAGGAGGAGGGGAAAGGAATGGGTCAGGGGTAAGGGCGGAAGTGGAAAGAATAACAGAATAACAGAAAAATGAAGGGAGGAGGCGAGGGACAGAGAAAGGAGGAAGCACACAGAGGTTATTTTATTTCTCCAGTTTCAACCGCTTTCAATTCAGCTGGGTCTTTAACTGTGAAATACCTCCTATGCAGTTTCACATCATACAAAAAATGCAAATATATATATATATATATATATAGCTTTAATGCAAGCACCAGCACTGTCACATGACACCCACATCACATGTACTGCATCACACACGTGCGTTCACTGCATAACAGGCAATGCTTGCTTACCAAAACCTGGGTGAAATTGATTAGATCTTTACACTACCGTGAAATTCCTGCAGTTAAAAGAAATCTCACCAAGATTAGGAGCACAATCCTTATTATTTCATATCATTTTTTTTTTTTTTTTTGGCCCTGCGTTTTGTTCTGCGAGAGTATTTTTGAACTTGCTTCCGTGGCTAAAGAGCAAAGATATTTGGAAAGGGCTGCTTCTGATGGTGTCATAGGGAACATAGCCAGGAGTGGGTAGGCCCTCTCTCTCTCAGAGTGGCATTACTCCTTCACAGCTAATAAATCACTGTTAACTGTAAATTAATAAATTTACAATACAATAAATCACTTTCCACACTCATGGTATTCATCCACGGATGTATGTAAACACTGCAATATACTGAAATAAAATATATCAAAATATTCCAAATCTTCACAATATATTTGAATATAAATATACATATAAATTATATAAATATACATCATTGCTCACATTCATATATTTATATATATTATTAAAATGTACTTTCTAAAAAAAGAAAATCACACATATATTGTGTTATACAGTATTGCAGTATATTTCATCTCGATAAGGGACCAGCTTTTCTGACAGGAAGTGTGCCAGTGCTCGGATATCCTGAATTTCCTGTGGTGGATTTTATGCATGAGACAGTCTATGCTTTTCTTTCGGCAAAATCCTTAGCATTCATACCATATGTCACTTCAAATAACAAATAAATAAAACAAATAGATCTCAGACAACTTGTCCATCTGTACAAATATGAACAATGCAAACCTACCACCAGCCCTGTCACCAGATTTTTGTCAAGTCACCCCATTTTTGAGTATGTGTCACGATTATTTAGGCACGGTAACAAAAATGTCACTTATGAAATGCTACTTTGAAACAGCAATTTTTTTTTAGTCTTTCCATAAAATAAAATAATTTAAGAAAACCCAAAACATGAAGCAAACAACCAATCTATCGTGGGCTCCATTCGATGGCCTGGGCATGTAGCAATGTTACACAACATCATTCACGTAAAAGGTCAAGCGTTCCTATGGCAATGAACTGTGACATTGCCATGGTAACGGAGCTGAGTGGGGTTCTCAGTACTGACATTTGGGTAAAAGACGGCCCCATTTCATGCTGTGCGGAAATAAACAAAATCATGAGCATGAATGTCAAGTCAGTCACATTTGTTACCTTTTACATTAAAGAGTTTTTTAAAGAAGTATTTTTTTTTTGCACAAAGGAAATATGCTTGCTTTTTTTAAGCCTATGAAATGTATTACATTAGAATTTAGCTGATCGTTGTGAGCAATTTAGAGCTGATTACTGTTCAGCTGAAAACCTTTTTTTAGAAGCCGAATCAAGTGGAAGAGACATGACCACAAAGTTTCACAGAGCATTCTGGGAATTGGAGTTTGGCTAGCACAAAGTACAAATGCTTACATTCTCCTTCTGGGAAAAAAAAAACAAATCAATACACGTCAGCACCTTAAACATAAAATACGTTTCAGGACAGCAACCTGACAACGAAGGCTTTTAAAAGCGTCTGTTCATTGCATATTGCATGTGCATTTGTTTGTGTGTGTGTGTGTGTGTGTGTGTGTGTGTGTTTGGGGGAGGGGGGGTTATTCAATTTTAGCCAAAGAGAAGTCAATGTAGACTACCTCACAGTAAACCAATTCTTTGCTGTACAACGTGTAATGAACATTAATGTAAGGAACAACACATTAGCACTTTTTAGACTTCTGGTGAAGTTAATCAATGACTGTTCATAGGTACATTGCTATTCATACAGTAAGACTGATTCATTGCATTCTTTCAGAGCTCAAAACACTCTTGGCACAATGGCCAACCAATGGAAAAAGGACAAAGGTGTTTAAAACGATAATTCACTTTAAAAACAAAAGAACATTTCAATTTGATACACACTATATGACCAAAAGTATCTGGATGCCCCTTGGCCTGGGGCTGTTTTTCCTGATTTGAGCTGGGCCTTTGGTTTAGTGAATAGAATTTTTTTTAAATTTACAATACATACTTTTGGCCACGTAGTGTATATTTTTGATTGGCCCAGGTAGTTTTTTGTGTGTGATGCAGAATATTTGAGATATTTATGAGTGTTTCTGGGGGACTGTGGACTGTATAATGACTGGTATGAGAGGGCATTGTGCTTTAAAGCATCAGAATACATTTCAAGTTACTACAAAGCAGCGTGTATAGGGATGCTGTGCATCCAGAGGTTGAGCGTGTCCATATTACCTGATTATTTTTCCCAAAAAAATTACATTTCCTCGTAATTCTGTTTGGAACAATTTCCTATGGAGCATGCAAGCCAAGGCTGCTACTCTCAGTGAACAAAACACCAGCATTAAATAAAAATGGATATTCCTGTTAATTATTGTGAACAAACCCTATTAAATGAATCTGTTCGTAAGCACAACCTCTGGAAACAATGCCGCTGTACGAGCTCTTTAGGAGTTGAAGTGTACTTCTTTGAAAAAGCAAACTCACAAATGTCCTTATCCCTGCCATCGAAAAGTCCACAGGTCCTCAGAAAGGAAGCACCTAAAACATCCTTCACCGCATGAATGCCATGCACTAAAACTGAAATTATATTAAAAAAAAACTATGAATCATCTCGTTCATTTGTTCACACAAAAAAAGGAAGCGATTTCCCTGAAAGGAAAGGTTAGTTCAGCAGACTCCAGACACCCCCGAACCCCCAGACCCCGTCCCATTACCGCACCCATCAGTAAACTGTGACACACTTTATGAGCTCTTTAAAGTCCCCGTCACATAACTCAGACCCCGAGGCATCCCGGCTCTCTGAACCTCAGTCGCCCTCCGCTCATCTCCGTCCATCCCTTCATCTTACTCTCTTACGCTCGTTCATTCTTCAGTCCCCTCTGCCTTTCTTTCTCTTTTCCTCCCTGTCCTTTATCTTTAATCCTCCTTTCCCCACCCCTCTCTCTCTCTCTCTCTCTCTCTTTCTGTAACCTTAGCTGCAGAAAAATGAAACGAACGAAAAAAAGGTATTAGTAAAAAAAAAAAAAAAAAAATAGAAAGAAAAAATATAATCTTTTTTAACAGGTTTTTATGGTTTTTACCCACCAAAGCATTTACTTTGGTTTGTCGCCCGATCCACAAACACTTTGGAGGAGATGACATTACCGAAAGGCAGGAAGGACTGCATGAGCTCGCCGTCTCCAAACTCCTGAGGGAGGTGGTAGATAAACAGGTTACACCCCTCCGGCCCTGGAGTCAGAAGGAGAGAGAGAGAGAGAGAGAGAGAGAGAACGAGGCGGAGAGAGAGAGAGAGATAGAGAACGAGGAGGAGAGAGAGAGAGAGAGAGAACGAGGAGGAGAGAGAGAGAGAGAGAGAACGAGGAGGAGAGAGAGAGAGAGAGAACGAGGAGGAGAGAGAGAGAGAGAGAGAACGAGGAGGAGAGAGAGAGAGAGAGAGAACGAGGAGGAGAGAGAGAGAGAGAGAACGAGGAGGCGAGAGAGAGAGAGAGAGAGAACGAGGAGGCGAGAGAGAGAGAGAGAGAGAACGAGCGAAAGATGGAGGATGGATTTTTGGGGATGGAGCGAATGGAACCCCGAAAGAGGGATGAGAGTGGATGGAGAGAGATGTTCACGCAGGAAGAAATGGTAATTGCAGTGGAAGTGGACATGACGAAGATTTTATGCACAGATGAGAAAGAGGGATACGATTGGAGGTATGGTGTTAGAGAGGAGGAAGAGGAAACAGAGACACAAATGAAAAAAGAAGAAATAGTGAGGCTACACACAGACACACACATCTTTGTGTCGTGTGTAAGACGATGTGTGCATAATGGTGTTTATGATACTGTTTGTTCTTTGATGTGTATATGATGTGTGTATGTAATG
>NC_049214.1:4141770-4145975 GCF_013347855.1 Anguilla anguilla | reverse complement strand
TGTGTGTTGGAAGCGTGTGTAGCAGGTGTGTACTGGTCCTGTAGGTGTGTAGTGGTCCTGTAGGTGTGTGTTGGAAGCGTGTGTAGCAGGTGTGTACTTGTTCTGTATGTGTGAGTTGGAGCCGTGCTGAGCCCCCCCCCCATGCTGAGCGGTGTTTCCCCAGCGCAGGGTCCCCTGGTGGGGGCCGGGACCCGGGCTGGGCGGGGTCGTACCCGTTTAACGCGCCTGTCCCCGGTCACGTCCCTCCCCGGTGCTAATGATGACAGTAATTAGCGACGGGGCCTCGTCAGGAGGGGGGGGGGGGACCTGCCGCTTCTGCAAACTTCCCCCCCCCCACCCCGCACCCCACCCCCCGTCCTCAGAGGAGACAGGATTTCCGCTAATTACCCACAGCTCTGAGGGACCGGAGGAACTGAGCCACGGAGGAGAGGTGGAGGACAGGAGCGAGGGAGAGAGAGAGAGAGAGAGAGAGAGCGAGAGAGAGAGAGAGAGAGGGATAGATGGAATGAGAGAGCGCGAGAGAAGGAGTGAGAGAGAGGGAGAGATAGAGAGAGAGAGGGAGCGAAGGAGAGATGGAGTGAGAGGGAGAGACAGACAGAGAGAGAGAGATAGAGAGAGGGAGCGAAGGAGAGATGGAGTGAGAGAGAGAAAGAGGGAAAGAGGGAGACATACAGGGAAATGTACAGAGACAGCGATAGAGTGACAGACAGAAAGAGTGAGAGACAGACAGATAGAGAGAGAGAGGGGGGGAAGAGTGGGAGAGACAGAGAGATGGAGACATACACGGAGAGATACTGAGAGATAGAGAGAGAGAGATAGACAGACAGAAAAAAGTGAGAGACAGAGAGAGAGACAGATGGACAGAAAGAGAGAGGCAGAGAGAGAGAGAGAGATGAGAGAGAGAGAGAGAGAGAGAGAGCGAGAGAGGGACGTAGGGCAGGACGGTGTAATTGTGGATGGGTGGAATGGGCTACAGAGAACATTAAGCAAACGGAAAGTGTTCTCATTAGAAGAATACCTGGGCGAACATCACTACTGCATGCTTTACCTACACCAAGGGGGCCGTTTCCCTCAGCCAAATTGCTCTGGCTAAAACAATCCGTAACAGGACAAACAAGACGTGTAATTGCAGGCTTCTCTGGGAGCCTGACTAGCGCATGAGCGGTTATTGTAACGGCGGCATCCGGTTCAAACTCCCCGACATCACCTCTGACTCTGACTCTCAGACTGGCCGCTGCAGCAGAAGACAGGTTATTTGTCAGAGTGTTTTTTTCCCCGCAGAGAAACTGGACTGCAGGACTGGACTGCAGACAGGAAAAGTGATAGAAATCAATTGGAACAGGTTCAGGGGCCCAGACCTGTAAGATGAAGCCAACTGCAATGAAATACTTTACTGAAGCAGGTGAGCTGTCCACCTGAGTGACAGGTGTGTGTGGGACGGCCTTAGTGTGTGGTGTGTGTGTTTATGTCTGTGTGTGTGTGTGTGACAGCCTTAGTGTGTGGTGTGTGTGTTTATGTCTGTGTGTGTGTGACAGCCTTAGTGTGTGGTGTGTGTGTCTGTGTGTGTGGGACAGCCTTAGTGTGTGGTGTGTGTGTCTGTGTGTGTGGGACAGCCTTAGTGTGTGGTGTGTGTGTCTGTGTGTGTGGGTGTGACAGCCTTAGTGTGTGGTGTGTGTGTCTGTGTGTGTGGGTGTGTGACAGCCTTAGTGTGTGGTGTGTGTGTTTATGTCTGTGTGTGTGTGACAGCCTTAGTGTGTGGTGTTTGTGTTTATGTCTGTGTGTGTGAGACAGCCTTAGTGTGTGGTGTGTGTGTGTGTGTGTGTTTATGTCTGTGTGTGTGTGACAGCCTTAGTGTGTGGTGTTTGTGTTTATGTCTGTGAGACAGCCTTTGTGTGTGTGTGTGTGTTTATGTCTGTGTGTGTGTGTGTGACAGCCTAACTGTGTGTGCTGTGTGTGTGTTTGTACCTGTGTGTGTGTGACAGCCTTACTATGTGTGTTGTGTGTGTATGTTTGTGTGTGTGTGTGTGTGTGTGTGTGTTTGTCTGTGTCTGTGTGTGTGTGTGTCTGTGTGTGTGCCTGTTATGTGCAAGCGTGGTCTGTGTGTGCGTGTGCATGGTATGTGTGTGTCCACGTGTATGTGTGTCTGAGTACATGTGTGTGTGCGCCTGTGTTCGTGTGGGCGTTGTACTGTTAATATTCAACAAACCACCCAGAAACACATCAGACTCACTCAATTATTTATCACGGAGTAGATAAAATTGTCAAAAGCCGCGCATTCTCACCGTTTTCCACCCAGAGCTGCTCCCCTCACGATGAATCAGGGTAATTTAGAGCCCGGGCTCGGGGTAATATAACGTAATATACACCCTGCATATAAATTCTTACAAATTAGATGATTTTTCCTCACAGAGAACTGCCGATAGTAGAACATTTTTTTTTTTGTTTGTTGTTAGATTGTATTTTTTAAGACTGCGCGCGACAAAGGAAATGTTTCATTCTGGGTAATGGGATTTATGTGCGGGTCGTCCGGACGGGAGGGTATCTAAATATTTTTTTTCCCCGCCGAAGAAACAGCGGCGCTGTCCCGTCCCGTGTCGTACGGAAAACGCGCACGCACGCAAAAACGCTGACTACAGGGCAACCACACCAGCTACAGGGCGACCACACCGACTACAGGTGACCACACCAGCTACAGGGCGACCACGCCAGCTACAGGGCGACCACGCCAGCTACAGGGCGACCACGCCAGCTACAGGGCGACCACACCAGCTACAGGGCGACCACGCCAGCTATGGGTGACTATGCCAGCTACAGGGCGACCACGCCAGCTACAGGGCGGCCATGCCAGCTACAGGGCGACCATACCAGCTACAGGGCGACCACACCAGCTACAGGGCGACCACACCGGCTACAGGGCGACCACACCGGCTACAGGGCGACCACACCGGCTACAGGGCGACTACACCGGCTGCGGGCGACCACACCAGCTACAGGGCGACCCCACCGGCTACGGGCGACCACACCGGCTACAGGGCGACCACACCAGCTACAGGGCGACCACACCAGCTACAGGGCGACCACGCCAGCTACGGGCGACCACGCCAGCTACAGGGCGACCACACCAGCTACAGGGCGACCACGCCAGCTACGGGTGACCACGCCAGCTACAGGGCGACCACACCGGCTACAGGCGACCACACCGGCTACAGGGCGACCACGCCAGCTACGGGCGACCACGCCAGCTACGGGCGACCACACCAGCTACAGGGCGACCACGCCAGCTACAGGGCGACCACACCAGCTACAGGGCGACCACACCAGCTACAGGCGACCACACCAGCTACAGGCGACCACACCAGCTACAGGGCGGCCACACCAGCTACAGGCGACCACACCAGCTACAGGGCGACCACACCAGCTACAGGGCGGCCACGCCAGCTACGGGCGACCACACCAGCTACAGGGCGACCACACCAGCTACAGGGCGACTACGCCTCCTACAGGGCGACCACACCAGCTACAGGGCGACTACACCAGCTACAGGGCGACCACACCAGCTACAGGGCGACTACGCCTCCTACAGGGCGACCACACCAGCTACAGGGCGACCACACCAGCTACAGGGCGACCACGCCAGCTACGGGCGACCACACCAGCTACAGGGCGACCACACCAGCTACAGGCGACCACACCAGCTACAGGGCGGCCACACCAGCTACAGGCGACCACACCAGCTACAGGGCGACCACACCAGCTACAGGGCGGCCACGCCAGCTACGGGCGACCACACCAGCTACAGGGCGACCACACCAGCTACAGGGCGACTACGCCTCCTACAGGGCGACCACACCAGCTACAGGGCGACTACACCAGCTACAGGGCGACCACACCAGCTACAGGGCGACTACGCCTCCTACAGGGCGACCACACCAGCTACAGGGCGACCACACCAGCTACAGGGCGACCACACCCCCTACAGGGCGACCACACCGGCGACAGGGCGACCACACCAGCTACAGGGCGACCACACCAGCTACGGAACGCGCGCACGCGTGGACTCCCCAATTAACGCGATTTAGTTGTGAATAACGAACTGATTTACCCACACCGTAATCACGCGTCTATAAAGAGCTGAAACACTGAAACGAGTTCCCGTTTGTTAATTACATACTTAATTACACGTGATTGTCGCGCCCCGGGTCATC
>NC_049214.1:4134270-4139270 GCF_013347855.1 Anguilla anguilla | reverse complement strand
GGTTGGTCCCTTCATCTTGTGAGATGAGATGCATTCTGTGCTGAGTTTGCGGAACATGCATCATTACATGCGTGCATGCAGGGCTGCAGCACGGAGGAGAATAGCTGCAGTAACATGCGGGTAAATGCACGGCCATTCTGTCGTTTGTGTGAAATTTCAGTTCACACTTCAGTTGGAGGCCATTTGGTAGCTGGTTCCTTCCATCACACTCACGCAAGTTACCACGTCACAATTTCCTGCCGCTGCAATTTCCAGTTGCTGCGGTTTCCCCTTTGCTACAACTTCCTGTTGCTGCTATTTCCTGTTGCTGCAGTTTCCCCTTTGCTACAACTTCCTGTTGCTGCTATTTCCTGTTGCTGCAGTTTTGTGTTGCAGCAATTTTGCGTTACTAAGGTTTCCGGTTGCGGAAGTTTTGCGTTGCTAAGGTTCTCCCTTTGCTGCGATTTCCCATTGCTGTGATTTCCCGTTGCTGCGATTTCCCATCATGGTGGTTTTCCCGCTGTTGCAGCTAGCCGCTCCTGCTGCGCGGGTCAGCGTGTTGGGCCGTTCTGAAGTGCCCGTGAGGGGTACCCCCGAAACCGTGCGGGTCCCCGCAGCAGCAGCAGCAGCAGCAGCAGCAGCAGCACTGCATGTTTATGCATCCGCATTCTGGCTCCGCCTCATAACTGTGCTTAAGCTGCCAGGAGAGGCTCATTCCCCCCCCCCCCCCCCCCCCCCGTCCCGTCCCGTCCCAGCCCAGCCCAGCCCAGCCCTGGCACTGTGACGAATGGGGGGGGGGGGGGGGGGAATCAATCAACGTGTGCCAAGCGCTAAAAGTGCCTTTAAAAGTGACTGAGCAGAGTACAGCGGTGCGCTGGGCCGGGGCCTCAGCAGGGGGAGGAGGGCCGGGGGAGCGCGGCCACGCAGGACGCAACAATAGGAGGGGAAACGTTTAAAATCAGAGCGTCCAGCTTTCGGCTAATGGACGCGATGATCATAATAATAAAAATGGCTGGCACCCTTCGCAGGTATTCCGCTCCAGGACGAGGTGATTTACTGACCCCCCAGTGCTTTAATTGCTTGACAGCGTTAATAGAAATCCGAGCGCAATAAAAAATCTTCCAGCGCGCAATTAGAGGGCTGCCGCAGAAGGCTTTTCTCCTTCTTTAAAAGATTATTTTAAAAAAAAAAATTATTTTTTATTTTTTTTGAGAGGAAGGTCTTTCTCTAAACGCGTCTCATTCACACGAGAGCGTATTCATCAAAAAAGCTAAGTTCCTTCCGATCTTAAGTCTTGACCACAGCGCTCTCCTCCCTTTTCGGGAAAGAGCTTTCAGCCCCCCTGCTCGTTCCCCGTGTTATTTTTATTATTATTACTAAGTTCGGTGTTGGCCATGTTTATAAGGCTGTGTGGGGAGAGATTGCCCGGGTCCATTACTCAACTCTGGGGACAGCCCGCAATGCAGTCAGATTAAATACGGCCGGGACAGGGGCGCAGACTTACCCTCCGGACATCAGCGGGAACCTTCAACGCCAAAAAAGACTCTCACTGTCCATCATCTACATCGAACCTCAGCCAAATATTTTTTTTCAAATTTCTTTAAAGTCTTTGGACAGGGGTATAATTTCTGCAGAAAACCCATATGATACATCGTATGTTATCACCCCACATGAGGACGATCCTGTGGTAGCATGTTTTTGGTTTTTGTCAGTGACATGTTTACCAGGGGTTTGTTGGACGCTTTTCACCTGTCAGTGACCTGGAGTACAGACCTGTGTCTTGCGGGTTTTATAACGTTTAAAGTATAACTTGCAGGTTTTATAATGAGTGGAGTATAACTTGCAGGTTTTATAACGTTTAAAGTATATCCTGCGGGATTTATAAAGTTTAAAATATAACCTGCGGGTTTTATAATGAGTGAATTATAGCGTGCGGCTTTTCTGGCCGCGGATGGGCCTGACACAGGCATGGCTGTGCGTCCTGACAGGAAGTTGTCAGTGACGGAGAGCCCGTCGCACGGCGGGGCGAACCTCCCCGGGTTTCGCCAGCTGCAGCTGACACGGGTGCGGCGTGGAGGGGGGGGATTTATTTGGGCTGCGGGCTGGCGCGGGCGGGGCCTGGCAGACCCATTCCTCTCGCCCAATCGTGTGCGTGCGTTCGCCGGGCGGCCCGGGATCGATGTCGCCACGCCAACATTTCCATCTTTCCCGCATCATCGGCCCAATTTGTGCCAGCGCCCGCTGCAGCTGGTGCCGCCCCAAACCCAGCCAGACCTCACCGCGTGTACCAGAGAGCAGGTGTGCGGCGTGGGTGGGGGGGGGAGAGACATAATTGCCATCCCGCTACGTGATGAAAGTTTGTACACACAGACCCCCCCCCCCCCCCCGATCCCCCGCCCAGCCCCCCTCCTGAAAACACCCTCCCTGTTCTTGTTCTGTCGCCCCAGCTCTGCGCTCGTTCACGGGGAGTGACAGAGAGCGGGCACGTGCACGCTCGGATAAGCGCCAGACGGGCCCGCCACCGCGCGTTCCTCTCGCTCGTCATTACCGCCGTGCCTTCACAGCGGCGTTCGCGGCTTCACAGAGCGCCTTCACAGAGCGCCTTCACAGAGCGCCTTCACAGAGCGCCTTCACAGCTTCACAGAGCGCCTTCACAGAGCGCCTTCACAGAGCGCCTTCACAGAGCGCCTTCACAGCTTCACAGAGCGCCTTCACAGAGCGCCTTCACAGAGCGCCTTCACAGCTTCACAGAGCGCCTTCACAGAGCGCCTTCACAGAGCGCCTTCACAGCTTCACAGAGCGCCTTCACAGAGCGCCTTCACAGCTTCACAGAGCGCCTTCACAGCTTCACAAAGCGCCTTCACAGAGCGCCTTCACAGAGCGCCTTCCCAGAGCGCCTTCACAGAGCGCCTTCACAGAGCGCCTTCCCAGAGCGCCTTCACAGAGCGCCTTCACAGAGCGCCTTCCCAGAGCGCCTTCACAGAGCGCCTTCACAGAGCGCCTTCCCAAGGCTTCGCCGAGAGGGAGGCCGACCGCTCCGCTCGTCGCCATGGAGAACGAGGCAGGGCAACTGAGAAGAATCCGTAACCACGACAACTCTGCCTCCCAACGACAGAACCAAAGAACGGAATTTTCGGGAGAGAGAGCGAAAGAGAGAATGATAGAGAGAGAGAGAGAAAAAGAGAGAATGTGCGGAGTAGCAGAGCTTGTTTAATTCATCGAAAGCGGCTTCACAGAGAGTTGCAGAGTTAAACTTTTATGAAAAGTGGCCTAAAGTCCTGATGTAACGAGGGGGAAAGGAGAGAGGGAGAGAGAGGGAGAGGGAGAGAGAGAGAGAGAGAGAGAGAGAGAAGGAGAAGGAGAGAGAGGGGGAGTGAGAGAGAGAAAGGGAGAGAGAGAGAGAGAGACAGGGAGAGAGAGGGAGTGAGAGGGAGAGAGGAGAGAGAGAGAGTGAGAGACGGGGAGAGCGAGAGAGGGGGGTAGAGAGGGGGAGAGGGGGAGTGAGAGGGAGAGAGGGAGAGGGAGGGGGAAAGGAAAGTCAGTGACCTCAGAGCTTCCTGTTTCAGCGGGTGTGGTCGGCATGAGCCGGATTCGTCACGGTTAACGAACCCCACGCAGGGCGAAAGTGGCCATCGGGGATTTTCACCAGCGGGGCAGAGAGTGGCTCGGCTCGTCTCCGGGTCCGTGCGATCCGCGCCCGCTCTGAGAGTGCCGGCTCGGCGGTGACGGTGGCGGCGCACGTTTCCGGCACTTTCCGGCAGGCGGGGCTCAGTCTGCCGGCGCCGGGAATCCATCTATCTGAGTAACTCTTCGCAGATGCCCTCATAACTCCTCCTCCTCCTCCTCCTCCTCCTCCTCCTCCTCTGAGGAGAAGGAAAAAAAGGCAACAACAGGCGGCATGCTGGGAAAGTGGCAGCACCATCTGGCCCGCTGAAGCTCCCTGGCCCCGCGCGGCTCGCATCCCGCCATCGCCGCCGCCGCCGAGCCGCCGCCGAGCCGCCGGGCCCATTAGGCGCGACCGAGCCCAGGCGTCTCCGCCCATCGTCCCGTTGGCACGGCGATTAGGGGCCCGGCGGAGCTGCGGTGGGTTGGGGGTTGGGGGGGGAACTCGGGTTTTAATCACTTGTAGTAATTAGTTTCTCCAAAAACTGTATCATTAGCTATCTGCCTCCGCCCCGCCACCTCCTCTCAGCGAGCGAGCCCTCCGAGAGAGACGACCAAAAAAAACCCGAAAAAAAACGTCCAAAATCACGGAGGATCCAGGAGCCGCGTCCCCGTCCAAAAACATTACAAGGTTGTCCCGCTAGAGCTCGATCCATCACCGTGACCCCCCGCCCCTCACACACCCCCCCCCCCCACCCCCCCAACCGTACCCTTCTCTGCAACGCAATCATTTTTTCCCCCCCTCTCGTGGTGTGACATTGATTCATAATCGCACCCTGCTCCAAGGGCCGGGCCCTGCCAGAGTTCTGCAAGTGTCTCAGTTTGGCCCGCTCTGAACTCAGGAGTAAAGGGAGGGTAGGGAGTGGGGGGGGGGGGCGGCGGGGGGGTTGGATGGTTGTAGTTAAAACTTGCCAGATGTAGTTGCTCTTCAGCTTTTAAAAAAGGGGGGGCGCAGGGTGTACAGAGGTCAAAGGTTGAAGTTACTCCCAAAACCTTTTTCGGCCAACATCACAGATATGACTAACATTTCCCTGGGCTTTCGTTTCAGAAGGCTTACATTTCACAGAGCAATTAAAATTATGTACAAGGCTCCGGTTAGATATTCTCCAGAATGATTATTCATATTTATTATTAATAGTGTTAATATTGATGAGTTCTTTGGTTAGTTCAAAGAGTGACATTTCTCCCTTTTTAAAATCTACAGGGTGAAAAAAGGAGTTTAACAGTGACTGTACTGCTGCTTCAGCCCTGTGGGAATCAGAATGCCCTGTCTAACACAGTCTGAGAAACAAACTGAAAGAGAGGGAGGGAGGGAGAGGGAGGGGAGAGGGAGAGGGAGGATAGAGGGAGAGAGAGGG
>NC_049214.1:4119270-4131770 GCF_013347855.1 Anguilla anguilla | reverse complement strand
CCTGCTGGGCTGGCTACCAAGCTGTTGCTCCAGCGCTACGAACAGGATTACCAAAAAAAATAAATAAAAAATAAATAAAAGTAAAAACTCTCACCCCTGCTCAGTTAAAGGTTAAAGAAAGAGGAGCGTGTCTCCCGGGCGAGACGTCAGGAGCACGGGGGGCGGTGGGGGGGGGGGGCGTAGTCGTGCAGGCCGCCGTCGCGGCGCGTGGCGCTAACCTGAGAGCACTAACCCGTGAGAGCGCGCACGGATCTGTGGCCACGCCGCGGCCGAGCCGCTGACAGCTACATTAATCAGCGGCCGGCGCTGGGCGGCCCCTGGCCTTGGGCGAGCGCCGCCGCTAGCGCCGAGGAGCCGGCCCGCGGTTGCTCGGTAACAGCGGCCGTGAGATGCCTGCGCTGATATTCTGTTCCCGCGCCGGCGGCGGCTGCTGCTTCGCTGCCGTGACGACCCGACCCTCCCATGATACCCTGCTTCGCAGCGCGGCCCCCCCCGTCCGGAGATGCTGGGCCCGCCCGGGACGGGCACCGCGTGCCCCTCTACCCCTCTCCCCCTCTGCCCCGTGCCCCTCTCTCCCTCTCCCGCTCTCCCCCTCTGCCCCGCGCCCCTCTACCCCGCGACCTCCGCGGGAATCGGTCAGCGGCATTGCCCGTGGCGGGTGAGTTATCGAAAGTGGGTCGCTCTGTCGACCGATGGCGGGGATTTTTTCTATCGTTCTTTCCTGGGCCGGTGCATCTTCTTAGAGGCCAGGGCGGCATGAACACACCGTCCTGTACGTGCTCAGGATGGGCTGGAACACGGAGACCCCTTGTGTGGGCTCACTCTCCATCCCACCATCCCTCCATCCCCTTTTCTCTTGTTTGTTTCTTTCCTTCCTCACTACCTGATGTCTTCTGTCCCTCCCCTGCGCTGAGTGTGCATGGTTAGGTTAAAAATATATAATTTTTCACACGTCTGTACTGTAGAGGCAGCATAAAATTATTTTGGCAGTGCTCTCTGTGTTTAAATGTATGGGTGCTCATTTCTGTGCATCTGTATTTGAGTCTGTGAACGCTCAAAGGCAAAGTAAAAGGTGTGCATGTGTTGTGGACTATAGTGTGTGTATGTATGCGCGTGTGCACGTGTGCGTGTGTGTGTGTGAGTGTGTGTGTGTCTGTGTGTGTGTGTGTGTGTGTGTCTGTGTGTGTGTGTGTGTGTGTATGGTGTGTGTGTCTGTGTGATGCGCTGGAAAATGTGTGCCTCTAAACCCTGTGCAGTGTTGTATTGCGTGGCTCGGTATCATTAGACGATGGCACCCGTTTGTCTGCTGTCCCAGCCCAGCCCAGCCCAGCCCCCTAGCCCAGCGCCCCCCACCCCCCTAATCTCCCCAACATCTGCACTCACACCAGCCCTTAGAATCAGTGAAGAGAGGAGCTCTGCTGGAGGGCGGGTCCTTCACACGCGTCCATTACACGCTTCTGTTAC
This sequence comes from Anguilla anguilla, assembly GCF_013347855.1. Lineage (NCBI taxonomy): Eukaryota > Metazoa > Chordata > Actinopteri > Anguilliformes > Anguillidae > Anguilla > Anguilla anguilla. Next base: position 4,130,306 of record NC_049214.1, on the reverse strand, counting down.
GCACACGTGCAGCTCATCGCAGCCGCGCCGCATCCCTGACGGCATGGGGGTCCCTCCCGCGAACGTGTGAGTTAGTGGCAGTGCCAGGGCCCCGTTCCTGTACACCACGGGCAGATCGGACGCCATCATCGCATTCTCGTTTCTGGCGTGTCCCATGTCCCGGCTGGGTGTGGTACATCACCGGCTGACCTGTCACCCCTCTGTCTCTCCAACACCCCTCCTGCATTTCCCCTTCTAGGGCCCGCGCCTCTCTGGATGGGGACGTGGGCAGTTGGGTGAGCCTCCTGGCACAGAGCCGTTCCCCCTGACTCACCCCCCCCCCGTCCCCGCACCCCCACCCGCGCCCCCCCTCCCCCTACCCCCCCCGCTCCCCTCCTGTGCTGCTAAACAGGCGGAGTGCCAGAATCAATAACCCGCTCGGATGCATCAAACTGCAGCGAGAGCCGGAGCCCGCCGGAGTCATAATTAATACTGTGCATGGAGATCGGCACGGAGCGGCACGCCATGGGGCAGGACAGAGCAGCATAGAGCGGTGTGGAGCAGCAGGGAGCAGCACGGAGCGGCACGCCGTGGGGCAGGACAGAGCAGCATAGAGCGGTGTGGAGCAGCAGGGAGCAGCAGGGAGCAGCAGGGAGCTGCAGGGAGCGGCAGGGGGCTGCAGGGAGCGGCAGGGAGCGGTACGGCATGGCGCAGTACAGAGCGGCTCGGAGCGATACAGAGCAGCATAGAGCGGTGTGCAATGGCAAGGAGCAGCAGGGAGTGACAGGGAGTAGCAGGGAGCAGTAGGGAGCAGCAGGGAGCTGCAGGGAGGGACAGGGAGTAGCAGGGAGCAGTAGGGAGCAGCAGGGAGCTGCAGGGAGGGACAGGGAGCAGTAGGGAGCAGCAGGGAGCTGCAGGGAGGGACAGGGAGCAGCAGGGAGTAGCAGGGAACGGCAGGAAGTGACAGGGAGCAGCAGGGGGAAGCAGGGGGAATCAGAGAGTGACAGGAAGTGGCAGGGAGTGGCAGGAAGTGGCAGGAGCACCGAGCTCCAGAGTCTGATTGGTGTTTAAGAGCTACAGGGCTCTTTACTGTCAGGGCTCCGTCAGTTCATCTCAAAATCATCCTTTAGTGTCTTAAAACACATATTTTATAAAACAGATTCAAAATGACTGGATTCATATTTTCACTGAATATATTATGCCACTGTTCTGACATTGTTCCTAAACTGTGATATACAGTTGCGTCATACTTCAGACAGATTTGTGCAGACTTTTATGGTGGGTCGTTAAAGCCAGGCCAATATATTTTCTATATATGAATTATAAAAAGCCAATTTGTGGTCCAGGGGAAAAGCGTGATTGGCTGGAGGCAGCGCGTGCTCAAACCGCGCTTACGGTGTTTTTTTGTGACGGATTTATAAACCTTTCTGCGCACCGTCAGAAAAGTTCTCGCAGAGAACGCTCGACACAAGGCCCCCGATGCAATCGTTGCTCCGGCAACCGTCTGAGTGCGCCGTGGCGGACGACGAACAAAGAGGAAGACGAAGATAAAGAATCAATCAGATGAAGGTCTGAACTAAGCAGAGCAGACAGAGCAGAAAGAGCCCCCCGGGGATGCTGGGAAAAGGCCGGCTCAGCGGGGCGTGGCACGCCGATCGATCGCACCGAAAGACTCTGAAGTGGGCGGCTGGTAATCAGAGGGGGTGGGGCATTTTCTAGGACCTCCCACTTTTTTGGAGGGTGTTCTAGGAGCTCCCACTTTTTTTGGAGGGTGTTCTAGGACCTCCCATTTTTTGGGGGGGTTTTCTAAGGACCTCCCACTTTTTTGGAGAGTGTTCTAAGACCTCACACTTTTGTTGGGGGGTGTTCTAGGACCTCCCACTTGTTTTTGGTACACATGGTTAATGTCCCGTAAATATCCAGCTGTATAAGTGAACGCCATGTAAACCTGCTGGCAGTGTCAGTCTGCTGAATACCTAAAACGTGAATGTAACGTAATGGCTTCACTCGAGTTGTACACCACAGAGCATGCGCAACGCATGAACCTCAGCCTGACACGCCGTCTCTCGACCCTCCTGGCCTATTCGCGAGACCTCATCATCGACAGATGAAGGACAGGGAGAGAGAGAGAGAGAGAGAGAGAGAGAGCCATCAGAACAAAACAGATTCGTCTGAAGGGAAGATTCAGGGACGTTTGTGCACTGAACCACTGAACAGGAAACCCAGCTATAAAAGCTGGCTTGGACAAATTGACGTGGAACACAGAGATAACAGTTTTTTTTCGGTCTCTGATTGTGTTGCGGACCTGGAAAAGCCAAGAATAAGACGGGTCTTCTGGTCAGCCTTACCCAGGCTGGAAAGGACCCACACACAGCAGGACGATGCGCGCGTCTTTACGGAGGACGTTGGAGATCCCCCGTACCCTTAGCAGCGCTACAATCTCCTTGTCAGTCCCAGAATCTCTCCTACACTCACTAAATCACAGCTTCTCAGGGTTCAGAGTCAGGTTTGGACTCCGGGGGGGGGGTGGGGGGGTGGGGGAGTTAGATGCTCTTGATTTAACGTTAAAAAAAAAAAAACATCAAGACATTCAGTGGAGCGGAAAGAGACTTTCTGAAAATGGTTCTGAAAAAATAAACTGCGAAAAAGAAAAAAAAGAAAAGAAAACTTGTGAAAGAGGGTGCAGATTCTCCGCCAGAAAAAAAAAGAGATGGCTTTTCTTATCTCTCTCTCTTCCCTCTTCATCAGTTATGAAGTAATTTCCTCTGTTTTGCTTTTTCGGTATCGCCTCTCTAAACGCTGTCCTGACATCAGAGAGATTCTGCTCTGAAAGGGATTCTTTCCTCATTACGATCCCACCTGGAAGATTACACCTGTTTAAAGGTGCGCTCGTTACTATCCCGCGCCCCGCAGACGCCTTCCCTTTCGTTCGGCCGATCGTACACGAGCCCCATTAGTCCGGCACGGAGGACGTGCTTTTAAAACCGCGTTAAGCGCGCGCCGTCGTTGCGCGTTAGCTTCATTTAAAGCTATCTGGAATGGCGAGAGAACTGTTAGCATTGGCTAGGGCTGGGTTCTTACGCGTCAGAAGCTGCGCAGAATTAAAGTGTAATAACGGCATTCATTGCTTATGCGCTGTACAGCAGCCAAGATACACTTAGATATTAATCAACTTATGGTTGGATACAAAAAAAAAAAAAAAAAAAACTTCCAAAAATGCAGTATTCTGTCAAGTTGCCGAGATCCCACTGCTTGGCCTTACTAGAGAGAGGAATTACAGTTACAGGAATTAAGAAGAAGCCCCATGTGCCTCTTTTCATTGACATTACCCTTCTGCATTTTTAATCAAAGATCCATGGCTCATAGCTTCCTCTGGATACTGCTGGCCGTTCGTTTGGCTGCTCTCGGCCAATCAGAACATCTCTGTGCGCTTATGTCGTAATCAGTTATGGGGAATTACGTGCTGATCTTCAGCCTGGCCGCCATCATCACAGGCAAAAGGGAATCCTGGGTAGGGAAGTGAACCAGAGCAGCACACGGGAGTGAGCGTGTGGGGAGGGAGGGGCCGTGAGGAGGGAGGGGCCGTGGGGAGGGAGCGGCCGTGGGGAGGGAGGGGCCGTGAGGAGGGAGGGGCCGTGAGGAGGGAGGGGCCGTGGGGAGGGAGCGGCCGTGGGGAGGGAGCGGCCGTGAACACCAAACACACAAGGCTCGTGTGACTCCTGGGGCAATGCGGATACATACAGGGCATGGAGGAGAGAAGGGAAAAGAAGAGGGGAGGGGAGGGGGGGCACTCTTTAGCCCTTTGAAGAATGGGTATTTTGGAATGTTTTCTCAGTGTTCTAGAACTCCACTGCTTTCAGTCACCAGCGGTCATTGTTACATCAGCATCAGAATGTTCCGAACATTCTAACCACACATTTATGATGTCACACCTTAAAAGGTTAAACATGCTTTCAGGCATACATGCCATGTCAATACAGCCCCCCCCCCTCCCCCTTAACACCCCCACCCAGATACACAAACACACATGTACACACATAGTCACACGTATACACACAAACTATTTATAGGGCAGTCTTGCTGTTTCTCCCTGCTGGGTTCAGTGTCCGTTACTGGCAGATAGCTGAGCAGTGCTGAGGAGGAGAGAGAGGAAGTGTGTGTGTGTGTGAGTGTGTACAGTATGCGCGTGTGCGTGTATGTGTGTACGTTTGTTTGTGCGTGCCCGTGTGCGCATGTGTGTTTGTGTGTGCGTGTGTGAGTGAGTGCGTGTGCGTGTGTGTGTGTGCGCGTGCGCGTGTGTGTTTTCCTCGTAACGTACCCCTGGCAAGGTCTTCTGCTCGTGGAGTGCGCTCTGAGCTTTCAGTGCCGATTCCCTCGCACAGTAGGTGAGAAAGGCACAGCCTGAGAGAGAGAGAGAGGGAGGGAGGGAGAGAGAAGGACAGGGAGGGAGGGAGAGCGAGAGAGATCAGGTTAGTATTAGACTCTGAACACACACTCCGGCTCGGTTTGTGCTGTTTCGTCGTGTAGAAACATTTGCAGTTTGTTCAGGGTGCTCCTGTTTTTGTGTTTCTGAGGAGGAGCAGCAGGTCTGGGCGCTTTTCTGCTGCACCGGATCGGAAAGCAACACGTCAGAAACAAGCATCTCAGGCCCCCTTATGAATCACACATGCACTCCACCTGACTTAGGAAGGGGGGGACAGAGAAAGAGAGAGAGACAGAGAGAGATAGAGAGAGAGAGCCAGAGGGACACAAAACCAAAGACACTCACTCGTGCTGAATGTGTGTGTGTGCATGTGTGAGTGCATAAAACATGGTGGCCCTGTGTCAGGTCATCTCAGTACAGAATGCTGGTAAAGGACACACTGATGGCCCAGGAGCATGAGACCCTAGACTTAAAGAGATGAAGACCTTATACGTGTACATAAAACATATATAAAACCCCTGGGGAGGGGTTTACTGCATGTGGGAAGCTGAGGGCGGATGTGAATGAATGAAACTGGATAAGCTGGGATGGGCGTACGTGCCAGCGCGGGACACGGGGTACAGATGGGCGTACGTGCCAGTGCGGGACGGGGTACAGATGGGCGTACGTGCCGGTGTGGGACGGGGTACAGATGGGCGTACGTGCCGGTGTGGGACGGGGTACAGATGGGCGTACGTGCCAGCGCGGGACACGGGGTACAGATGGGCGTACGTGCCAGTGCGGGACGGGGTACAGATGGGCGTACGTCCCGGTGTGGGACGGGGTACAGATGGGCGTACGTGCCAGTGTGGGACGGGGTACAGATGGGCGTACGTGCCAGTGCGGGACGGGGTACAGATGGGCGTACGTGCCAGTGTGGGACGGGGTACAGATGGGCGTACGTGCCAGTGCGGGACGGGGTACAGATGGGCGTACGTCCCGGTGTGGGACGGGGTACAGATGGGCGTACGTGCCAGTGCGGGACGGGGTACAGATGGGCGTACGTGCCAGTGTGGGACGGGGTACAGATGGGCGTACGTGCCAGTGCGGGACGGGGTACAGATGGGCGTACGTGCCAGTGTGGGACGGGGTACAGATGGGCGTACGTGCCAGTGCGGGACGGGGTACAGATGGGCGTACGTGCCAGTGTGGGACGGGGTACACTCGGGCACTCAGAGCCGTTCTGGGACGGGGCAGAGACTGTGGTCAAACGGACGATAGCAAGCTGTCAGAGACGTGTGCACCTCAAAGAGGACCCACCGGCTGGGACCCACCGGGTGGGACCCACCGGCTGGGACCTCCACAGGGGAGCGTGTGGAGAAGCGATAGATAAATCATAACGCGTATGAAGCCCCTTATGCACTGTCTCTGGGTCTGCTGGCTCTCCTGTGCCTCCTGTGGGGTGGGGGGGGGAGGGGGGGTTGGTGTGTACTATGCAGTTTCTTACTTCCCAGAGGAGGGGTGGGGGGGGGGGTCACAGCGGTGGGTGGGTGCTGCAGTGCTACCGCTAACCAGGTTCTCATTTGGGCAGACTTTGGGAACTGTGAGGTGTGGAAGGTTTGGTTGCTTGGTTGGTTGGGACGGTAATTAAGGGCCCAAAAGAGACATTTGGGGAGAACCTGCTCCCTGAAAGGGTCCCCCTGGTACCGCAGTCCCGTACTGAATCACCTGGGTATGTCCTTTACAGCTGACCCAGTTGTGTTTGGACTTACGTCTGTTTGGACCTCTGTGTGTGTGTGTGTGTGTGTGTGTGTGTGTGTGTTAGGACTTCTGTGTGTGCAAGAGTGTGTGTGTGTGTGTGTGTGTATGTGTGTGTGTGTGTGTGTGTGTGTTAGGACTTGAATTGGTGTTAGGATGCCTGTTTTTGTGAATACTCATATTTACACATGTTTATGGTACATGGTGGACTTGCAGTGCGTTTGTACTGAGACTGATGTCAGGGCTGATGTTTATGGTAAATGGTGGACTCGCGTTTGTATTATAACTGATGCATGATGGGCCTTTCTGAGTGAGAGTATACGGGCTTAGCGGGACTCTGGGCTTATCGCCCATCGAAGCAGATCCCTACACGCTGTGCTTTATGTTCTTACTGCGTGGATTAAGACCGCTTTGCTCCTCTTCCTGTCTGTCTTCCTCCACTTCCTTCCTGCCGATACGCGGTTCTGATATAATAACCTGCTGTCAGGACCATCGCTGGAGTGGGGGGGGGGGGGGCGAGCGGGAGTGGTGACGATTCTACGGGCCCACAGCTTGAAAATAACTGAACAAATAATTCAATTTGTTTTATTAAAAAAAGGGGCAGCCCAGAGCGATATTCTTTCAAGGGGCCCCAGAATTCCTAGCTACACCCCTGCATGTTATGACTCAACAGGCCTCGATCTCTCCGTTATAATGCTAACCTGTCCACAGCCCCACAAAGCCATTGTGGTCCTGGCCCATCTGGCCCATCTAATAATACAAATAAAAGAGCATTTTATTTATAGAGCGCCCTTCTAAAACCCGACGTGATGCACATCGAATCAAGCGAACGGCAAACGAGTGAAAAAATCAATCAAAGTAATTAAAAGTTGGCAGAGTCAGACCCACAGTACAGAGCTTAGCTTTCCGTTTGAGCCTTCAGATCAGCCAGAGCCTCTTCCAGCATCTCTAGCGCCCTCTATCTGTGAGTGAACCCACTGCAGTCAGGTGCATAGGTTCTGAAGTGGGATGGTTGTCCCCCCGGGCACTGTGGTTTGTGTGTTTGGGTCTGGGACCCAGGGTCACCCCCACCTCACCCTGAGCTGGGCTCATGTCCCAGGACACTGAGTGCTGAAGCGGGGTACTGTCTGGGACCCCCTGGTTTCAGCGTCAGGCCCGGTCCGAAAACCTATGTTTGAGGCGAGTCACATGACCTCAGTGTTCCGCAGCGGACACACGCCTCAGGAGCCCTTGAGAGTGCAGCTGGAACCACGTTTCTCTAGGCCTCTGAGGTACGCCAGGCCTCTCCATAGGCAGGGGTGGGAAGTCCAGGGGTTATAAAGTAAAAGTCCTGAAATGTGTTTCTCCCACCCATGAACCTCAGCCAGCTGATTTCACTAATTAGTTCTACCTCCTGGCTGAAGGGTTGTGCTTATTAGCAAATCCAGGTGATTAGAATAAAATACTGAAGAGGACTTTTACTGTCTGAATCTGGGATGTTCCAGCTCTAATATGCTCAATACGAGGACATCAAATTATCATAACTGTTGAACGCCGTTGCCCCAAGCTGCCGGAATGAGCCGGAATGACTAATACTCAGAGGCGTCCACCGAACCCTATTAGTTAGATGTGCTGAAGCTCAGCCCTGAGGCCTGTGTAAATCTATACCAGAAAAAAGTCCCAGATCTCTGAGTTTCTCCTGTGCTGGAAACACATCCCCTTGACCTCTGACCCTAGGGCCGGATTGGGGTGCGGGTACGAGGGCCTGAGTTTAGAGGCGCAGGTGCACTACCCAGGACCAAGGGGTACCCTCCGGCTCCACGGCTGGGCTGTCCATGATTCTACAGCACCTTATTCTATCATTGACTATGAGCATGTCCTTGTGTATTTGGGGTAGCTTTGCCGGTCCTTGTGTAGGGGGGGGGTAGCTTTGCCGGTCCTTGTGTATTTGGGGTAGCTTTGCCGGTCCTTGTGTAGCCGGGGGTAGATTTGCCGGTCCTTGTGTAGCCGGGGCAGCTTTGCCGGTCCTTGTGTAGGGGGGGTAGCTTTGCCGGTCCTTGTGTATTTGGGGTAGCTTTGCCGGTCCTTGTGTAGGGGGGGTAGCTTTGCCGGTCCTTGTGTAGGGGGGTAGCTTTGCCGGTCCTTGTGTATTTGGGGTAGCTTTGCCGGTCCTTGTGTAGGGGGGGTAGCTTTGCCGGTCCTTGTGTAGCCGGGGTAGCTTTGCCGGTCCTTGTGTAGTGGGGGTAGCTTTGCCGGTCCTTGTGTAGCCGGGGGTAACTTTGCCGGTCCTTGTGTAGGGGGGTAGCTTTGCCGGTCCTTGTGTAGGGGGGGTAGCTTTGCCGGTCCTTGTGTAGCCGGGGGTAGCTTTGCCGGTCCTTGTGTAGCCGGGGTAGCTTTGCCGGTCCTTGTGTAGTGGGGGTAGCTTTGCCGGTCCTTGTGTAGGGGGGGCAGCTTTGCCGGTCCTTGTGTAGGGGGGGTAGCTTTGCCGGTCCTTGTGTAGGGGGGGTAGTTTTGCCGGTCCTTGTGTAGGGGGGGTAGCTTTGCCGGTCCTTGTGTAGGGGGGGCAGCTTTGCCGGTCCTTGTGTAGGGGGGTAGCTTTGCCGGTCCTTGTGTAGGGGGGGCAGCTTTGCCGGTCCTTGTGTAGGGGGGGTAGCTTTGCCGGTCCTTGTGTAGGGGGGGCAGCTTTGCCGGTCCTTGTGTAGGGGGGTAGTTTTGCCGGTCCTTGTGTGGGGGGGTAGCTTTGCCGGTCCTTGTGTAGGGGGGTAGCTTTGCCGGTCCTTGTGTAGCCGGGGGTAACTTTGCCGGTCCTTGTGTAGGGGGGGTAGCTTTGCTGGTCCTTGTGTAGGGGGGTAGCTTTGCTGGTCCTTGTGTAGTGGGGGTAGCTTTGCCGGTCCTTGTGTAGGGGGGGTAGCTTTGCCGGTCCTTGTGTAGCCGGGGGTAGCTTTGCCGGTCCTTGTGTAGGGGGGGTAGCTTTGCCGGTCCTTGTGTAGGGGGGGTAGTTTTGCCGGTCCTTGTGTAGGGGGGGTAGTTTTGCCGGTCCTTGTGTAGGGGGGTAGCTTTGCCGGTCCTTGTGTAGGGGGGGTAGCTTTGCTGGTCCTTGTGTAGGGGGGGTAGCTTTGCCGGTCCTTGTGTAGGGGGGGTAGCTTTGCCGGTCCTTGTGTAGGGGGGGTAGCTTTGCCGGTCCTTGTGTACGGGGGGTAGCTTTGCTGGTCCTTGTGTAGGGGGGGTAGCTTTGCCGGTCCTTGTGTAGGGGGGGTAGCTTTGCCGGTCCTTGTGTAGGGGGGGTAGCTTTGCCGGTCCTTGTGTAGGGGGGGTAGCTTTGCTGGTCCTTGTGTAGGGGGGGTAGCTTTGCTGGTCCTTGTGTAGGGGGGGTAGCTTTGCCGGTCCTTGTGTAGGGGGGGTAGCTTTGCTGGTCCTTGTGTAGGGGGGGTAGCTTTGCTGGTCCTTGTGTAGGGGGGGTAGCTTTGCCGGTCCTTGTGTAGGGGGGGCAGCTTTGCCGGTCCTTGTGTAGGGGGGTAGCTTTGCCGGTCCTTGTGTAGCGGGGGTAGTTTTGCCGGTCCTTGTGTAGGGGGGGTAGCTTTGCCGGTCCTTGTGTAGCCGGGGGTAGTTTTGCCGGTCCTTGTGTAGGGGGGGTAGCTTTGCCGGTCCTTGTGTAGGGGGGGTAGTTTTGCCGGTCCTTGTGTAGGGGGGGTAGTTTTGCCGGTCCTTGTGTAGCCGGGGGTAGTTTTGCCGGTCCTTGTGTAGGGGGGGTAGCTTTGCCGGTCCTTGTGTAGTGGGGGTAGTTTTGCCGGTGCTTGTGTAGGGGGGGTAGCTTTGCCGGTCCTTGTGTAGGGGGGGTAGTTTTGCCGGTCCTTGTGTAGCGGGGGTAGCTTTGCCGGTCCTTGTGTAGGGGAGGTAGCTTTGCCGGTCCTTGTGTAGGGGGGTAGTTTTGCCGGTCCTGGTGTAGGGGGGGTAGCTTTGCCGGTCCTGGTGTAGGGGGGGTAGCTTTGCCGGTCCTGGTGTAGGGGGGGTAGCTTTGCCGGTTCGCTAGCGAAGCACGGCGAGGTGCGGTAAAGCAGAGGCCCCGTTGCAAGGTTGCCGTGACAACACACCCTGGCGACGCAACCCCTCAAAAACTCAAAAATAGCTATGTTGCCTTTGGCTCGGAGAGATTTCGCCCGTAGCTGACTGGTAACGCATTTCGCCTGTGGAATCTTTTGGACGAGTGAATCCCACCCCAAACCTTTGAATCCCGCAGGCAAACTCAGGCAAATCTCTGACTCTGCACAGCTAAGCTTGAGATGTGGCTAGACGAGGCTCAGTGCTGATGTCACAACATCCGACACATCCGACTTTAGCAAATTTACTGTGCATCCTATTTTCCCCCCGCTGTGATGTAATCATTTTTTATATATATTATTATTTATATATCCTCTCTCTCATTGTGTCTGTACACGCTGGCCTTGCAGTGGGAATACAGAGGAAACGCTCTGTAGCTAAATCTGGCGCGTCATTGACACAGTTTGCTGATGTGGTGATTCCGGTGTGTGTGTGTGTGTGTGTGTGTGTCGTGCCTTTTAACTAAATAAAGCAGAATAAAAAAGCAGAAAAACAGAACGGAGAGAAAGAGCTAGCGGAAAAAGCTTCTGCCTTTCCCCCTGAGGGGAACGCCGGCTTTCCGTCTGTCAGCTTCTGCGGTGTGTGTGCGTACAGGTAAACAAAAACCCCAGCCTGAGCCCAGTCGACATGCGCCCTTCGCTGCGACTAGCGAACGCGAGCTTTTTATTTACGAACTAGGCTTTGGTGAGTTGAGCTTTAGAGATCACGCAACTCGCCGAACTGCGTCTGTTGACGAAGAAAGTGTTTTTTTAAAAACCAGTTTTGTAAAAGTTAAACACGGTCGCTTGTCTGGATGCCAGCCACGGTCCTGTTGGTGACC
>NC_049214.1:4089270-4116770 GCF_013347855.1 Anguilla anguilla | reverse complement strand
CTGTGTCCTACACTCCCGGCTTATCAGAGCCTCCGCAGACACCCTGGAGGGACACGGACCCACTGATAGAGGGAACGAGAGAGAGAGAGAGAGAGAGAAAAGCCAGAGAAAAAGGGAAGTAGAAAAAGATGTGCAATTCTCACGAGTCCAAATCAAAGGGGGTTCACTGGAGTTCGCTGGAGTTTCTGGCTTAAATGAGAGAGTGTGTTGGGGGAAAAAAAACAAAACTACAACCACAAGAACAAAAAAAAACATCCACCCCCCCCTCTCTCCCCCCAGGAGGAAAAACTCTTGGAATTCACCTTGTTTCCTCTTAAGGTGCTCAGATGGTGACCGAAGCTCTTCTCGCCGCTGGCACCTTTGCCTGGTTTGTGTCGCCATGGGAACTCATGGGAGTGCGCACAAACAAACAAACCGGAAGCCGCCATATTTTTCATCTGCACCCCAGTTTCCGAAGTTTCTCTCCCGCGGCCTGCGAAGTTTACGCCCTGGGCCGGGTTCGCCCAGCGGCGTCTCAAACGGTTTCCATAACGACAGGCGAAATTAATAGTAACGTGTGAACGTAAAATCGATAGCTGATTTGCCTTTCCGCCCCCCGCGAAAAAAGCTTCTGTTTTCATTTCGCGGGCGCCCTGACGGCGTCCGCGGCGGTCATAATCGTCGCATCGATCGCCGTCGCGCTTCAAATAGCCCGTCGTTCGCGATCAGGACGCCGGAACGTTCCGCCGGCCTGTCGGCTCATGAATATTAATAAAGGGCAGCTGTCACTCAGGCAGACCCGGGAGCTCTGATTGGGCGGACGGGAGCGCAGGACGAATGACACCGCGGGTGCGGTTTTTGTTTTTTAAACGGGCTGCTCGCGCAGTTGGCATTGACCGATGCTGGCGGTGGTCAAGCAGGCTAATGCTAGCTGAGTCTACGTGCTGAGCGGGCAGTTTTAGCCCCCCCCACCCCCCCCCTTCCCCGGCTGTGTGTGAGTGTTTCAGTCTTAAAGGGGAGCTGGGGAAGGGCATGACTGAGCCCGTCCGTAAACAGGACGTCCATCGCTGGGGCGCTACTATGGAACATCGGCCACCGCTCATGAGGGGCCAGGCCAGACAAGTCCTCGCCCCACGAGTGTAGTTTCCCTGGCCGCGGTTGCCTGGGAAACAGACTGATTGACAGCTTCCACCATCACCACTCCGGATCGTGCACTAGCGAATCTCGAGGCCGTGAAAGAAACGGTAGCTAAGCGACCGGCGGGGTCCGGTAGGCCTGGTGAAAAATGCCGGTAGCATCGCTTCGTCCACGAAAACGAGAACGCGCCACTCGCTGTTTTATTTTAGGCCGCTCGCCCGTTCCTACACGCAACTCTTTTGGGCCCGAGCAGCGAAAGGGCTTCTGAGCCCTTGATTTTATTTTTCAATCTTCTTAAGATATTTAATTGCAAGCGGTGCACTCTGATTAAATAATAGCGCACTTTGCCGACTGCAGTTTGAGTTCTGAGAATGAATGTGCCAGAAAGATTATAGCGTCTTCAATTATAGCGCTGAGACAAAGTCAGGTTTTTTTTTTTTTTTTTCTTCTTTTTAATTCAATAAAATACATCTTAAATATTCAGGAGATGTTTCTGGGACTAATGAGTCCTCTACCTCGGGTGCGATATTATTCTAGCGGGGGGAAATAGAACTGAAAAATGGAGCTGATTGCGGTTGTAATTGAGTCCATCGCCTGCCCTGGAAAAAAAAAAAAAAAAAACCCAAGGAAGGAAAGAAAGAAAAGAAAAAAAAGGTACGCTATTCACAGATGGGGATAAAAAAGAGAACCTTGAGAAGGTGTTAGCGGGATGCGTTCCCTTAAGATAGCGCTTCCCCCGTCTCACCTGATTACAGACCGAGAGCCGCTCTCCTCTCCTCTCCTCCGCGCGCATCGATTGGCCGAGAGGAAGCGGGGCCGCGTTTCTAACGCGCGGCGAGCGGGGGGGATTTACTGCGGAACACGGGCACCCAATCGATGGGGGAGAGGACGCCTCATTAGGAACGTCCCCCGGCTACGGGGCGGGGGGTCCGGAGATGGCCCGTCGACAGGGTCGGGCGGGGGCGGCTGGCCACGGAGGGGGGGGGGGGCGAGCAGCCATGTGACCCTGGGGAGGAGGGCGGGGGGGGGGAGAGGACGCCTCATTAGGAACGTCCCCCGGAGATGGCCCGTAGACAGGGAGGGGGGAGGCGAGCAAGCGACCGCATGACCCTGGGGAAAAACCAAAAAAACTAATAAAAGAAATGGAAGCACAGACACGCGCCCGGTCTGTCCTGCGGGACCAGCCCCCGGCCTCACCCCCGGCCCCACCCTCATTGCCCGCATTTTCACAGTCGGTGACATCCCCAGGTGGTTTCCCCCGACAACAGCGACAAAAAAAAAAAGAAAGAAAACGACCCTGCTGATTGGCCGAGGGGGTCTAATTGCCGTGAGCGTGTGCAGACCAGGGGGCTGTAGCCCGACAGCCGATCGTTCGGAAGCCTAAGTACGTTTCCTGGGGGCTCATGAAAATTCATGGGCGCTGGCTGCCGCTGGAAGTCCTTGTGCGCTGACCGGAACTCTTTTTGCCAGGACAGGAAGGGGCATAAAAAAAGGCAGGGGGTCTCGCTGGTAATTAAGGATCTCTGGTGGTAGTTTGGACTACTGATAAGGGAACTGAAAAGAGGTCACAAAGGTCGTTCTGAGTGAGCGATAGCCATTCTACTGTAGAATAATTCGCCTGGATATACACAGCAGTTATTTTGCTGTTTGAATTTACATTAAAATGGGTTAAATGTTAAATACAAGCTGTGTAAGTCAACTTGGAAGAGAGACTGCCTTTTAAGAAAATGGAAAAAAAAAAACACTGCACTTTTTAACTCAGACAAACAGCCAGTGTAAATGAATCTGCGGTACTGTAAAGACATGCAGATGCATGTTAATCCAAGATTTTTATTTATTTGCTCAGCAAACATGCTCATCTAGGGCAACTTACTCTGCATGCATTCTTTTTGTGTGTGTGTAAATCATCCATTCAAACACCCTGGCATTTCACAGAAGCAGCAGCACTGCAGATGGACTCCCTGTTCTCTAACAGCTACACAACACTCCTGACCAGTATCAATGGAAAGCAGGGGGAAAAGATCGCTGTCTTTGTGCTGTGTACTCTGCTGTCTTTGTGCTGTGTACTGTGTACAGCTCGGGGCTGTTTTGAGTTTTAATGTGCTGTACATGTGCGAATTACCCAAGGGAGCGTATTGTGACAGTTGTTTGTGAAACGCGCTGTATAAACACATTTTGATTTGATGATTTTGGCACTCCCACTCTCTGCCACGCCCCCATCACACCCCCCCCCCCCCCCCCAATACTGTCCAGGAAGGCCTCGTGTCAGTGGTAATTGTTACCAGGACTACCCTGCACTTGAAATAGTGTCTGACATGGTGTCTGGGACCCCAGTTCAATTAGGATTGGGATCGGTGAGAAATAGTGAAATTCACCCCCTTTCCTGAACGTGCGAACCCCCAATATTTTTTTTGTTGGTCCCCTGGTGGTCCGAAGCCTCGGGGCACATGCCCAGCGTGCCCAGTCGCTAATCCGGGCATGTTAACACGTGTCCATTTCACTCAGCGTCTCACGTAGGGAGCAATGTGATTGGCTACCCCTGAGAAACGCTCGCCCGTTCCCGTGGAAACCGCGCGTCGCGGCTGAGCTGGGGAACCTCCGGCTGCGGTTGTTCGCCAAGACCACCGAACCGGCCGGCAGACCCGGGGTCACAGCCTGAGCGAGGGGCACACCGACACCCTCAGAGTTAAATCAACACCGACAGAGGAGTGCATGGTAAATGGACTGCATTTATATAGCGCTTTTATCCAAAGCGCTTTACAATCGATGCCTCTCATTCACCAGAGCAGTTGGGGGTTAGGTGTCTTGCTCAGGGACACTTCGACACGCCCAGGGCGGGAATCGAACCGGCAACCCCTCCGACTGCCAGACAAGCGCTCTTACCTCCTGAGCTATGTGGGCCCATAATAAAGGGGGCCAGCAGGAGTGCATGCTGGCCTCCGCTGGACGGACGCGTGTTTTTAAACGAACACCGAGCGTTTCGCTGTGGGCGTGCCATGTGTCCCGCTGCCCTTTCTCCCAAGTTCGAAATGAGCGTTTAGTATTCCTCACCCTCGCCCGTCCCCCGCCCTTCAGCCGCCCCCACCCCCCTCCCCTCCCCGTCGTCCCACGGGGGCGACCCGTCCCCAACGTCCCCGAGGACGTCCCAGGAAGTGGAATATGAATCACTGGCGCCCCATTGGTCTGGGGGAAGGACGGGTCTGGGAAGACTGATTTGAGTGGAGTAACTGGCTTTATTAGTGCAGATTTCCGGCCGTGCTGGTGATGGGGGGGGGGGGGGGTGGGAATGGGAGCCACCAGCGTCTCCTCCACCCACACGTACCCACCCCACCCCCCCTCCCCATGCCAGTTTAGGGGGCCTTGCATAATTGTTTCTTCGCTCTGTCTTCCTTGTCATTGTCGGATGGGTCCTGGGAGATTATTAGCAAACGCCGGTCCCTCAATAATTCATCAGAAGCTATTTATACACAGATGGGGAGTCCTTTAAAAGTCTCCCGAGCGAGCTTATCGGCTATGCAGAGACAAACAGAGGGGGGGGGGGGGGGGGGGGGGGGGGGGGGGGGGGGAGAAAACAGAAAATGTGTGAGAGAGAGGGAAAGAAAACAGTGTGAGAAAGAGGGAGGGGGAGAGGGAGAGAAAGAAGCAGAGGAAGAAAGGGCAGGTGAGAGCGTGTTGTGCAGAGATAGCCAGAGAGAGAGAGAGAGAGGGAGGGAAGGAGAGAAAGTGAGAGAAATAGAGAGACAGAGCAAGAACAGTGGAGTGTGGGAGGGAGAGAAAGGGAAAGAGACAGAGTGTGAGAGAGTGTGTGAGAGACAAAAGGAAGTGAGACAGAGAGATGAACAGAGAGAAAAGGGAGGGGTGTGTGAGAGTGTGTGTGTGAGGGTAAGAGAGGGAGAGAGATGTAGAGATGGAGAGTTTGAGAAAGTGTGTGCATGTGTGTGAGGGACAGAGAGAGAACAGTAACTATGTGTTTCTCTCACACACACTTTTTTAGGGGAGAGTGACCCCAACTCCTCCCTACTTTGGGCGTTCACTGCGTTCACCAAGCGACCTCTTTCAGTCGTGCCCTCCCCTTCTGATGTGGGTGTGTGTTTGCATGTATACGTGTGTGTGTGTCTGTGTGTGTGTGTGTGTGTCTGTGCGAGGGAAAATGTGTGAGTGTGTGCATGCGTGCGTGCGTGTGTGTGTATTCATATGTGGGTAGAGAATAAGAAAGAAATCAGTCCCATCTCCTTTGCTTTTGATTAAAAACCCAAACTAATAGGTTTTGGCTCTTGGGGGACTTGCATGTGGAGTTTGGAAAAGATCTCGGAGGCTATTAAAGTGCAAATCTGTAATCATTTGCAGAGGTGGTTCTCTCTCTCTCTCTCTCTCTCTATATATATATCTCTCTCTCTCTCAATCTCTCTCTCTCTCTCTCTCTCAATCTCTCTCTCTCTCTCTCTCTGCCATTCCCTGTTGGTTGGACCGGGCAGTGCCCTGAATGGACAAACAGGAACGTTCCCTGAGTTTGCGGCAGTCCGACCAACACTCTGGGATCTGAGGAGGAACTCCACACACACACACACACACTGCACGTCACGCCTGAGAGGACAATCCCACGTTACTCACGTTCTAATCCTCAGCACAGCATCATCCTGATGAATTACAGCCGTCCACAGTGACCTCATGAATAAGGAAGGAAGGAGGGAAGTTGGCACGCATTTCAAAGTTATTTGTAGCTGATTGATACTGGGTGTAAAGGAGACTCTGTCCCCCTGCCTCTCTAAGAGCTCTAAGAGACCTATAAACAGACTGTGAGCCACAGCATCAGATCACTGAGAGCTGCTGAATTTGGGGTCTGGAACGGTCACCCATGGGGAGGGATACTCCAGACAGTGGTGTTTGGAGGAGGGGGGGGGGGGGGGGGGGGGGGGGAGGTCACGGAGTTTGACTGCCAGTGCGGGAGTTTCGGCGGCACCAGCAAGGGATTATGGGAAGGAACCCCTGCCTGTGACATCGGTACCCTTGGGCGAGGAATCGGGGCGCCAGACTAGCCCAGTGGCAGTGGCAGGTTCGAGCCGAAAGCCATTTAGACGGAGGAAGAAAAAAATAAATAAATAAAACGCTCAGCAAAAAGAACGGTCGTAAATGACCGCAGTGTGGAAAGGGACGTCCGGACCAGTGTGATCACCGAAAGGACGCTGAGGAGTTTTAGGGAGGTCCACTCATTCGCTCCCCCTCGGGAGGGGGGCCTAATCCCACACCCTCCTGGGGGGGGAGGGGGGTGATTTCCCGCATTCGGCCACCGGGGGCCCGAGAGGAGCGGTTAAATCTGCGCAGACGCAGCCCCGTAAATTAGCACAGAGGACAGAGGGGGTCGGGCTCGGTGGACCAGCGCCAGGACAATCAATCCGCAGAGAGCGCGACACCGGTCTCCCAGAGCCCCGCGCTCTCCCCCTCTCTATCCCTCTCTCTCTCTCTCTCCCTCCCCCTCTCTATCCCTCTCTCTCTCTCTCCCCCTCTCTATCCCTCTCTCTCTCTCTCTCTCCCCCCCTCTCTATCCCTCTCTCTCTCTCTCCCTCCCCCTCTCTATCCCTCTCTCTCTCTCTCTCCCCCTCTCTATCCCTCTCTCTCTCTCTCTCTCCCCCTCTCTATCCCTCTCTCTCTCTCTCTCTCCCCCTCTCTATCCCTCTCTCTCTCTCTCCCTCCCCCTCTCTATCCCTCTCTCTCTCTCTCTCTCCCACCCTCTCTCTGTCTCTCTGCCCTCCAACTTACCTCTGTCTCTCCTTTCCTTTCTCTCTCCCACTCTGTTTCTCCTTCCTTCCTCCTTTCTCTTCTCCCTCTCTCTCCTTCTCTCCCTCCTCCCCCTCTGTCTCTATCGCTCTCTCTCTCTTTAAGAATGTGCGCGATAGCGTAGAACCCAGCTGTTAGAGACTGGCTCAGTAGGAAGTCTTTCCCAGCTCACAGTGTGTGTGGCTCTATATGCTGTGTCATTACTCAGGTAATGGTGGGGGTGGGGGTGGGGGTGGGGGTGGGGGCAGGTGGGGGGGGGGGGGGTGCATAAGCATGCTGGAGAGTGGCCCGCACTCTAATTCCACGGCCTTCTTATCATAACCGCCCATTATCCGGGGTCCAAAATGGCGTGTTTCTGCTCTGATTGTGCCCATTACAGGGCTGTACAGTAATCACAGCAGCGTCTCGCTCTAAACCAGTCACATGACTCCCCTCTCAGGACAGGAAGGGGCAGATGTGACATGTGACATGATGAGATGGGAGATGGGTGAAGTAGAACTACACAAAGCCCCTGTACCTGTACTCACAGAGTACACACACACACACACACACACGTGCGCACACACAAACGCACGCAAACTCACACAAACACACACGCCCAAGTACACACACACACACACACACACACACACATACAGACACACATGCAGGTACACACACACACACATTCTCTCCCACATTGACACACACACACACACATAGCAGCTGAGGGATCACCTTCGCTGAAAGTGTCCTTTTCACTGTATCTTTCCCTCGATCGCTGTGATACGCTTAACTTCTCCAACGGCTGCATTTAGAACGCGGCGGATACGCTGGGGATTACTCCTCCAGCGGAGGGCCCAGACCACAGGCTATCGGACGGGACGGCCTCGCAGCCGATAAATCAGGCTGACGATGTAGCATAACGCTCAGGAGCCCGGGCCTGCGCTTCCCAGGTCGTGGAACTGATTCCCAGGGAAGGACCGCTGCCGTTGTGCCCTGGAGCGGAGGTACTTAGCCCAAATTTCATCGGTAAATATCCAGCTGTATGAATAGATTGCGCGCTGAAGAGTGTGAGCTGCGCGGGTCCCCCTGGACAGGAGCGTCCGCTAAACGCCCTTTTAAAAGCGTTATTATGACATCACAAACCGGCCAGGTGTGCTTCAGTGCTGCTCCGCTCTGTCTCTCTGATGGAATAATGACCGTGTTTCTGCATTCTCTCTCTCCCCCTCTCTCTCCCCCTCTTACTTACCCTCTCTCCCCCTCGCTCTCCCCCTCTTACTCTCCCTCTCTCCCTCTCTCTCTCCCCCTCTTACTCTCCCTCTCTCCCTCTCTCTCTCCCCCTCTTACTCTCCCTCTCTCCCCCACTCTCTCCCCCTCTTACTCTCCCTCTCCCTCCCTCTCTCTCTCCCTCCTCTATCCCTCCCTCTCTCTCCCCCTCTTACTCTCCCTCTCTCCCTCTCTCTCTCCCCCTCTTACTCTCCTCTCTCCCTCTCTCTCCCTCCCCCTCTTACTCTCCCTCTCTCTCTCCCCCTCTTACTCTCCCTCTCTCTCTCTCTATCCCCCTCTTACTCTCCTCTCTCTCTCTCTCTCCCCCTCTTACTCTCCCTCTCTCCCTCTCTCTCTCCCCCCGTCTTTCTCTCTCTCTCTGGTTTTAGACGCCTGTCTCTCGTCCGTGTCTAAGTCCCAGAGCTGGCTGTTCGGCTGCCAGAGTCCAGTCCGGCTGGCAGCAGCTCAAAGAGCTCTGAGGTGTCCATCTAACGGACGGCCGTATCCCAACGCGGACTCCTGATTGGCTGCTGTCTCCACACAGCAGCCTCCCAGAGGACTCCTGATTGGCTGCTGTCTCCACACAGCAGCCTCCCAGAGGACTCCTGATTGGCTGCTGTCTCCACACAGCAGCCTCCCAGAGGACTCCTGATTGGCTGCTGTCTCCACACAACAGCCCCTCCCGAGGACTCCGATTGGCTGCTGTCTCCACGCAGCAAACATCCCCCACCTCGCTCCTCCCACCCACCGCGCCTTCCCAGCAGCCACTGGGTGGGTCCGCGTCCCCGAAGCACCCAGAAAACCAAGGAAAGAGTGAGTGAGTTGGGGGGGGGGACTGTATGTGTGTGTGTTTGTGTGAGTGAGAGAGATAGAGATAGAGTATGTGCGTGTGTGTGAGAGAGAGAGAGAGGGGGAGGTACTGGGGACTGCTTACCCCATTTTCTAAACTGGGTCACACACCCATCTGAAACGCTACGCGCAGAATTCTGTAAAAATATCCTCCACGCTCAGAGAGAAAACACTAAACAATGATGCCGAGCGGAACCTGGCCAGTATCCACTGCTGAAGAGCTGCTACATACTGGAGACACATTAAACACTGAGACTCCCACTCTTACCATTACAGGGCCCCGAAATGCCCGGAGCTGAGCCCAGAGAGGAGCCCCCTCCCAACCAGCTGCTCCTCGGGCTCAGTCCACTAACCCCCACTGAACCCCCACTAACCCCCACTGAACCCCCACTAACACCACACAGCCTCAGAACAGCTACACCCCAACTGGACCAATCAGAGCCTACCAACTCATAACAAGACACAAACAAAATTGTATTCATCTTTGGGGAAAAAAAAAAATCTAAGCAAACTGCCAAGCTGTCTGGCCCTAATATGAGAATACAGTGTTGCAGACTATCAGTCCACAGTGGAGAAAATATATTCCAAACACACACAATGACTGAGGAAATGCAGACTCAGTGAGCACAGCCTGGCTGTAGAGACGAGCCAAACCACCCCCCCCAACCCCCCCACCCCACCCCCCCCACCCGGTAGACCCGGCTGCCCAGAGAAGACAGGCCAGGCTCAAACTGCAACCGGCAGCAGGTTCAGACAGAGCAGCACAGCCTCTCTGAATGTGAAAAATATAAACAAATCGGAGACAAAAAAAAACGTGTTCCCGGTTTTCAAAATACTACACAGAAACTTTCCAAACTTGCCTGAGACAAATAAATGCAAATAGCCCTCTGAAAGGAGAAGGTATTTGGCTGAGGCGTGTGCTGCCTCTTGCCCATGAAAGAGAAACAGCAGTGATCCATAATCCCTGTTAAGAGTCCTTCGATACATTCGCTATTGTTGTTCTATTAAAAACTGTTGCCACTGTTGATCATTCTGTCGTTGCTTTGCTATCGTGTTTCGCGGATAGTTTTATCATTGTTTTCTGGTAACTGTTGTGCAAACAACACGCTTTGGCACCGTGTACGTCAATAAACATTTTGAAATGAACTGAAATTGAGAGAGAGAGAGGGGGGAGAGAGAGAGACAGAGTGATAAAATAGAGAGAGAGAATGAGAGAGACAGAGAGAAAAAGGAGGGAGACAGAGAGAGAAAGAGAGGGAGAGAGAGCTCTCTAAAACAGAGGGAAGGAACTGAGGACTGGGGATAGCAGAGATTGAAAAAGCACTGGCATGGGGTTGGGGGTTGGGGTTAGGGTTTTGGGGGGGTGGGGGGGGGGGGGTGAGAGCAGATCAGCAGCTTTGGAACCACTACATCCTGTCAGAGCCCCCGAAGTACTGAGAGGGAGAAAAACCAGCAGGTTTTGAAATGTTCTGCCCCCCCAAGCATGACAGCTCCCCCCCCCCCCCCCCGATACACGATGGGTCACCCTAAAACTCCCTCCCCAGACATGATGGGTTACCCTAAAACTCCCTCCCCAGACATGATGGGTTACCCTAAAACTCCCTCCCCAGACACGATGGGTTACCCTAAAACTCCCTCCCCAGACATGATGGGTTACCCTAAAACTCCCTCCCCAGACATGATGGGTCACCCCCGCCCCAGCCCAGAAAGACAGCCTGTTTAATTGCCCAACATTGTGAACCGAAGGATTCCCTTCTGAGTGACGAGATGACGTTACAGACAGCTCGTGATCGCTTCTTCCAATTCGTCCGACAGGAGCACCCAGCGGTTGCCGCGGTTACCATGGTTGCCATGGTCGCCAGTATGCAGTATGGCGACTGTGAGGTTTGGCGGAATGAGCAGGTCAGACCGTAGACCGCGATGAACACCAACAGACCATCCAATGAGAGCGATTATCCCGTCCAGGGGCCAAAGCTATCGGCCCTGATCGCTATTGGCCCTGCTTTGGCTACTTCCTGTGCTGAACGAGAGCGTCATTCGAAAGAAATAATAAATAAATACAAATTTGAATTGCTTAGAAAGACATTTGTATGAATGTTGCACTACAATACCGTCCAATTCTGATGCTCAGAACACTGCTACTGATACGCTTCGGGGCATAAATAATACATGGGCGGGTTAACACATAATGTATGTCTCGCGCAATTATATGAATATGTAATGTAATTTCGTACGCACTGAACCTGCGTTTACGGACGCAGCTCCTGTACGTTTTTTACGTTTACATAACAGAACGCAGCCGCATAAATATTTAAATGCGCAAACCGGCCGTCGCCGTCGTCGCCGCTGAATATTTCAGCTGCGGGTGAAACGTATCGCCAGGACGTCCGGCGCGTGATCGCGACGCGTGCGTAACCGACGGCGACGATGGCGTCAGAGCCCCATTGCTGTGCGTCTGCAGTAATAAACGCCGTAGAGAAACAGATCTCTCAGACGCTGGCGAAACGCCGGCTCGCTCGCTCGCTCGCTCGTCCGCTTTTACTCTTAAAGGATCTGCCCTGTCAGCCACGTAATCTGCGCCGGCGAGGAAAACTAAATATTCTTTCTTCTTTCTTATATATTTATTTTTTTAAGCAAAATATACGTATTAGACAGAACAACTGAATAATGCATTCAGACCTGTTGAGAAAGGCACAAGCAAAAAAATAAATGCATATTATTTATTTCTTAAAGTAAAAATATTGCAAATGTATTGCATTTGCATGAAAACATAGAATGTAGAATATATTGAGAAATAGCATCTAAGCTGCTACTGTAATATATAGTAGCAGCAATAGTATAGTACTGCTATTAATAGTACTGGTCATATGCATTTGTGTTTTATAGAACATATTTGCACATCTGGATTTGCTTTTCTAACACATAATGCAGATGTGCGCTGTGTTGCACTAGTGATCTAAGATCCATTGTGACATCATCACTGTATGTCATCATGACTAAGAGCACTCATGAAGCTGGCTCAGCACTCATCAGCACACATCAGTGTACTCATGCACTACTTAGAACACAAGACCTGCCCTCAAAATACCCAATCAGCTCTTCTTTCCTTGTGCCACAAAGCCTCCTCCGATTGTCCCCCCCACGGGCACTTATTTCTCAAATCTACGCCCTGGGGGGGTGGTGGTGGTGGGAGGGGGGGGGGTCCGCGGTCCAGGGTCACGCTTTTCTCCCCAGACTGACACAGCCAGTCTGCAGCCACCCCTCTCCGTCTTCATCTTTAATAATTTAACGCGCTCTTTGAAAGGCCTCGCCGTGCTGCGTACGCCAACTCTGTGAATTTTTAAATTATCGTATGAAATAAAAATGAGGCGAGGAGGAGGAGGAGGGAGAGGGCGAGCAGGAGGAAGAGGGCGTGTTCGCGGGGGCGTCCGGAGCGGTGCGGCGGGCGTGGGATTGAAATTTGGGCTTTTGAGAGGAGTCTCTGACCCCTTTCTCACGCCACCAGGTACTCCGCTTGATTGGTCGGCTCCCGGGGGTCAAAGGTCGTTTGGCTTTCCACCAATCGGCAGCGGAGCTGCCATGGTATTCACTGCTGCTCCTCTCTGAAGTCTGAGAGAAGAGGGAACCCGCGGCCCGACTGGGGATGTTGTGCCAAAACACGCTCTTCAGAGAGGGAGGGCCAGCCCACAGGTCACTGGTGCATTCTGGGACATGGATCCAGTATCAAAAAAAAAAAAAAGACTTGCAATAATCTGAGAGTTTTGAAATACATAATAAATACTATAATTAGTCAAAAAAAAAGTGGACAGTCCCACACAGCCAGAAATGTAATTGTGGAATTCCAGCATTCCTTCCAAAAGCATGTGGATTTGGCTGCAGCTTTACAATGGGCTTTATGTTGGTTCTGTCCTACAGTGCAGTTTGTGTGCTTGATCTCTCTCCAGAGTGCATGTGTGTGTGTGTATTTGATTCTGTCTCAGAGTGCACATGTGTGTGTGTGTGTGTGCTTGCCTGTGTACGTGTGTGTGTACGTGCGTGTGTGTGTTTGTGTGTGTGCACATGCGTGTGTGTAGGTGCGTGCATGCATGCGTGTGTCTGTGTGTGTGTGCGTGTGTGTGTGTGTACGTGTGTATGTGTGTGTGTGTGTGTGTGTGTGTACGTGTGTGTGTGCGTGTGTGTGTGTGTGTGTGTGTGTGTACGTGTGTGTGTGTGTGCGTGTGTGTGTGTGTGTGTGCGTGTGTGTGTGCGTGTGTGTGTGTGTGTGCGTGCATGCGTGTGTGTGCGTGTGTGTGTGTGTGTGTGTGTGTGCATGTGCGTGTGTGTGTGTGTGTGTGTGCGCATGTGTGTGTGCTCGGGTCTGTATCTCAGCCTGTGTGTGTGTGTGTGTGTGTGTGTGGGTGCGTGCGTGTGTGTGTGTGCGTGCGTGTGTGCGTGTGTGTGTGCGTGTGTGTGTGTGTGTGTGTGTGCTCGGGTCTGTATCTCTGTAACCCTCTTCGGCTCTAGCTCTTCCTAGCGTTCCATTAGCAGGCTCTCTCTCTCATCCAGCTCGACTTTCAATGCAAGAGAACGCAGAAAGCATCCACCTGAGTTACCAAGGCAACAGTGCCAGTCCCGGCCAACGGCAGTCCTGGACCAGCGAGCCCAGCCGCAACGTCGCTAAAGCGCTAAATATAACTTAACTCACGTCGGCCGAGAGCCGGGAACCAAAATCTCCGGATCGTTCCGGAAGTGTCCCTGTAAGCCCGTAACACTCCTAAAGCGAAATCCCGGATTAATTCCTGAATTGCGAGAGGCGGCCTGAGGAGCCCTCGTACGATAATTCACGGTCCCTCGCTCGAAATAATCCCACTTATCCCCGCGCGCGGCGTTCATCCCAAATCACCAAGGTGACCTGCCCCGCCCCCTGTACCGTCGCCTCGGTAACTCGCGCGCTGCTAGATTAGCTCGTAGCGTGTGATTCAGAAGAGCCTCTCAAAGCTGCACGCTACGAGATTCTCTTTAAGTCGCGCTACACAAGACTCTCCTTAAATCATCGCAACACGCTCAAGATCGCCGTTGAGTCACATGCCGCGAGGTTCTCGTGAAGTAGCATGCTACGAGATTCTCTTTAAATCACAAACTAAAACCAAAACACAGTCTCCAAAAAATCACACACTGTGAGATCCCCGTATAAAGCACACGCACAAGTACATCTCTTTAAATCAAAGGCTTTGAGATTCTCTTTAAATTGCATTGTGGGATTGTCTGCAGATCAAATGCTCGGAGATTCTTTGTAAAATCACGTGGCTCAAAATTCTCTGTAAAACACAGTCTCTGATGTTCTCTTTAAATCACACAATGCCAGATTCTGTTTAAACTGCACGCAAAGACATTCTTTGCAAATCATACACCATGGGATTCTCTTTAAATCACACACCGCAAGATTCTGTTTAAATCACACACTGCAAGATTCTGTTTAAATCACACACTGCAAGATTCTGTTTAAATCACACACTACAAGATTCTATTTAAATCACACGCTACAAAGATTCTGGAAATCACGCACTACAAGATTCTGTAAAAATCACGCACCACAAGATTGTATTTAAAGTACACGTTTGAAGATTGTCTTTAAATCACATGTAATGTAGCCCCCCTACCCCCCTCCCCTCCCACCTGTCCTATGTGGGGGGGGGGGGGGGGGGTAGGGGTGGTGGGGGTTGGCGTCTGAATAAGCAGCACGAAGGCAGATAAAACACAGGACCGCTGGCTGAGTTGGCGGTAAAGGTTGTGCGTGACTCTGAGTACAAAAGGATGCTTACCCCGCCCCCCTCCCCCACCCCCACCCCTGCCAAAAAATAAGCAAAGAAAACAAATCAGCTGCACAAATCTTACAGGCGATGGGAGAATGGAGCTCCCACAGCAGCTTGCTGCTGCGCTCGTGTGCCACTGTTATACAGCGCCGCGAACCTCTCGCATCAGTGCTAACGCTGATGACGATGACGCTTTCTGATATAGAGGGTGGGGCCACCGTGAAGGGGAAATTCCTACACTTGCCCCCCGTCCCCCCCGTCCCCCCCATGAAAGAAGGAATGCGCTTGCCGCTGTTCTTAGCGGTTAGCACTACGCGGAGTGGTGGTACACGCGTAAACAATAAATCGCTCCCTTAACTGGACGCGTCTCCCCCCCCCCTGAATCCGGTCCAGGAAGTACAGGGACGGGAGGGGGGACGGGGGGGTGGGGACGGGGGTTCACATACAGTAATGTCAAAGCAATTAGCAAAAACGCCAGGGCTGCCTGATTTACTCTCAAGATTACAGAAAAACCCATGGTGCCTGCTGTGTGTGTGTGTGTGTGTGTGTGTGTGTGTGTGCGTGTGTGTGTGCGTGCGTGCGTGCGTGCGTGCGTGCGTGCGTGCGTGCGTGCGTGCGTGCGTGCGTGCGTGCGTGCGTGCGTGCGTGCGTGCGTGCGTGCGTGTGTGTGTGCGCGCACGCACGCGTGTGTGTGAGAGAGAGACAGAGACGGAGAGAGGGAGAGAGATTTTGGGATATCGCTCATCGATTTCCGTAGATACTTTCTGTGACCCAACAGGCATTGATTTCTCTTGAGCTCCTGCCCAGTACAGTAGTGATTAGGCCTGTGTGATTCACGCGGTCTGAGGGACGTGAACCTCCCCTCATCTCACTACGGTTCTGTGAGCTTCTCAGAATTGCTTTTGCTAATCTTCTTACCGAACCAGTGGGGTGAGTGGGTGTTGAGAGAAGGCTGCAAAAGCTAAACCCTAAACTTGCCAACAGGCCGTCTGGCTTCGGGGGATGAAATGACCTAAAATCTAGAGGAAGCTGTTTTGCACAAGCTGGACTTGTCATCCCACATCCATGACAATCTAGCAAAATTCTGGACTATTACCTGGACAATTTCCAAAACGTTTTGGAGTTCCTTCTTTGAAACTCATACTTTAGCCAAAAGGATTTTTCTACATAATCATCTTCCAAATATGAAACTGCATACAGGAAGGCCTGCCCTTGTTCCCGAGACAAAATTCAGGAATAGCTGTACATAATCCAGAACAAAAGGTCACATTCCGGAATACATCACTTAAATATTCCAGAACACAAATTGACATTTTGGAATGCTGATCCCCATTCCAGAAAACCAATCAGATTTGCTGAAAGCCCATCCCTGTTTTAACTGGCGTCATCCCTGGTATTGCACGGAAACCACATCCCCTGTGTAACCATAGCAACATGGCATTGGTAGACTGACTGGCTGTATTCAACAGAGATCACCAGCACCTGTATTGAATTCCTTCCAGAAAGAGGTCAAATATCACACAAATCACGTGCACAAGTCCTATTTATATAAGCCATTACACAAATAAATAAATAAAACAGAACATATGCCAATATGAAATAATTTAAGGAGTATACCCTCACGTATGCCCAAGAACTGATATGGCCTACTGTTAACCCCCCACCCCACCCCACCAAAAAAAACCCTTAAAAGTCTCGTACATTTACATTAAGACTTTGGTATTCATATTGCCCTGGAGGGACTCAGCTCAGTGTGGCAGGGCACGGTGTGGCAGACACTAGTCACCGCGACCAACACAACGCTGTGTAGGATGCCGGGAGAAGCAGCATTCAGTGTCTCCAGCGCTTTAAATATTTATCACACAACGGGGCAGCCCTTACTCGGAGCTGCGTGTCTGAAAACAGAAACTGTTTATATTTCCAAAGGGTTCCTGACACAACAGGGCTGTGCTTTCAGGCGGCTACATCAAAAACCGAGAGGATCCACAAACCCCAGCCTTCAGACAGCTGCCGTACGAAGGGAGGGGTCACTTACTGTTCTGCCGAACGTGAAAGGAGGGGTTTACCTTGCATCTCACCCCTCTACAGGGCCTCTCCTCTGTACAGGGCCTCTCTCCTGTACAGGGCCTCTCCTCTGTACAGGGCCTCTCCTCTGTACAGGGCCTCTCCCCTATGCAGGGCCTCTCTCCTACACAGGGCCCTCTCTCCTGTACAGGGCCTCTCCCCTATGCAGGGCCTCTCTCCTACACAGGGCCTCTCTCCTGTACAGGGCCTCTCCTGCATACAGGGCCTCTCCTGCATACAGGGCCTCTCTCCTGTACAGGGCCTCTCTCCTATACAGGGCCCTCTCCCCTATACAGGGCCTCTCCCCTATACAGGGCCTCTCTCCTCTACAGGGCCTCTCTCCTATACAGGGCCCTCTCCCCTATACAGGGCCTCTCCCCTATACAGGGCCTCTCTCCTCTACAGGGCCTCTCTCCTGTACAGGGCCTCTCCCCTATACAGGGCCCTGTCCCCTATGCAGGGCCTCTCCCCTGTACAGGGCCTCTCTCCTGTACAGGGCCTCACTGATAAACCCGCGTTAATATGCCATTTTTCTGCTTTCAAAACATTAATATTTCAGCGATCAGATTTTTATGAATCCCCAATGGTGATTCTCAATGTTTTTTTTTAAATAATTGTTTTTTTATTAATTGATTTTTCAGCACCATGCCAGTTTCCTTAGTTTTTAGGGCACACACGCTCTAAGTCGTTTTAGACAAATTCATCTGATTAAGAGGATACATCCCCAGAAATGCTCATATCGAACTATAACAGCATTAGATTTATGTAAGCCCATTTTATTTAGCTCCCTACCTGTTCTACCTTACTCGGGTAGTCCTGGGCAACAAGTATTAAAAACATTTTTAGAATGTTCCTGTGTGAGTGTAAGCGTTACTCCTGGTAATTGAAAGGAATGGAGTTCTAGAACGCTAACTTAAAATTTTGGAGAAAAAAAAATTAAAGAACCTAAATAAAAACTCCTCTTCAAAGGGTTAAGTGAGTGATTAGGACTTGCCGGTATTTTAGGATGAGCTGGTGGGAGAGAGAATAAAAAGCTGATGATGCTTTTGAAACTGAAACTGTTAACTTTAGATGTGTGCCTACCAACCAAAGGTATTCACAAAGCTGTTTTTTTAACAGACTTATACCTCCAACCCAAGCACTTATGCAAGGACTTATTTCTACGATGATGGTCCAAGATGAGATGAGATGTTGGCTTCGTCACTGCATGGTGCAGGCCTGAGGCTTTTCACATGACCCCAATGGGGACCTGGTTTTCACTATACGATTATAAAAAAACAACAACATCTAAATCATATAGCAGCTAGAATTTCATTATTCAAATCAGTTGATATCTGAACTTATCTTAGTATAATATAATATAATATAAATATAATATCTAAAGCAAGCTTTCAGGGACTGAATGTCTCCTGAAGCACACGTAAATGTAGGATGTTTCAGGCCAAATTCCCCTGTGTTACGACATACATATATGGATTTGGATTACAAATATATATGTAGTTTTTTATTTATCATCATTTTTTTTACTGAATTTTTATGTGTTGTTTCCTTGAAAGAAGTCCTGGGGCTGTATTGGTAAAGTTCCACGTAGTTTTAGAGTGCTGATCTAGACTCAGGATTCCTCTGTCTATAATCCCACCCATGTCTGCTGTTTGCTAAACCGAAATCTCACCCTTGATCAGCACTCCTACTCCCTGACACTGTATGAGTTCGCTGCTTTGCACCAGAAATGGGACGAAGCAGAATAGAAATAATCCAGCAAAACAAAACACCTGTGTTTGAGTCCACTGCTTTAACATTTAATAGCTGTCTGTGATGTTGCCTTGTCTCTGCTCATTATACAGCAGGACCTATAGGAGGACTGCGCCCTGTTGCCACGGCGATATTTAATGCCATGGCGACAGTTGACGCGGAGATCAGTGCTCTGATCAGATCCAGCCCTGCAGAGGACAGGAGAAGTACAAGCATCCTTCTTTCTCAGTCCCTGTGAACCCAGATATGTGCCCCCCAAATTTCAGAATTTACCTGCCCCCCTCTCCCCCCCCCCCATAGATTACATTACATCCTGGCATTTAGGAGGTGCTCTTATCCAGGGCAACTTACCAAGCTTAATTATTATAAATACAGTCAATTTATGCAGCCAGATATTTTACCAGAGCTATGAAGGCTATGTCCCTTGTTCAAGGGCACAACGGCAATGTCCCATCGGAGACATAAACCTGCAACCTCTCAGCCCAGTTCCATGACTAGTACGCTACACTGCTGCCCTAGATACGCCCCCCCATCCCCCCTCCTCCCTCCCCCCTTCCCCCTCCCCCCTCAACCCCCCAAGTTAGATTGGCATCTTTCACTATGCGCAGGCAGCTGATTGGTTGAAAGGCGGTCCCTGTGACAGTCCGGTCCTGTATAAATGAGCGTCTGCAGGCAGCTGATTGGTTGAAAGGCGGTCCCTGTGACAGTCCGGTCCTGTATAAATGAGCATCCGCAGTGTCTCAGCTGCCCTGCTGAAAAATGGGTCTGCCACGCGTGCTATTTACATATTTATTCATCTGGTGTTTTTTTGCTCGCTTATATATTGCATGAATACAAGCAGCTGCAAGGACATACATACCCTGTTTCCCCCTCTGCACACACACACGCACATACACACACACACTCACACTCGCACACACACACAGACAGACACAGGCACAAACACACAGGTGCACACAGACACACACACACACAGGCGCAAATACACACATATACAAAACACACATACACAGGGACACACACACATACGAGCACACATACCAGCACACACACACACACACACACACACACACAGGAATACCCACGCACACACACACACACACACCCACATACACCCAGCAGCAGCGACAGCATTTTCACGCATCAGACGCAGTTCGGTCCGGTCCTCTCCCCCACTGATGGCTACACGCACTTCTCTAATTGGTTACTGCCAATTGCGGACAATACAATTATCTTTGATTTCAACTGACTGTTAAATAGGAGCAGTCAGCCAGTCTTACAGGAAGCCAGAGGGCTGGTGGAGTGAACGCGTGTCCACATTTGGCTGCGCTGTGTTTCCCAAAGGTGCTGAAAGGCCCGAGCCAAAGAGCTAATCCTGCAAATGATGCCGTGCATTTTATGCTTCTGCCTTCGCTGTCAGAGGATAAGAAAGGCATTGTCAAAGAAACAAATGAACAAGCATCGTTTTAAAAGCATGAATGAAGCACCCTGCCCACACACATGCACACATACACACAAATGCACTCACATCCCCTCCCACACACACACAAACACACACAAACAAACCCACACATACGCACACACGCACACACATCCCCCCACACACACACACACAAACACACACAAACAAACCCACACATACACACAAATGCACCCACACTCACACACACACGCACACACATCCCCCCACACACACACACAAACACACACAAACATACCAACACATACACACAAACGCACCCACACTCACACACCCACACTCCCCCCACACACACACAAACAAACCCACACATACACACACAAACGCACCCACAAACGTGCCCACACACACAAGCAAACACATCCCCCCACACACACACACATTCCGTGAGGTTGCGATGGCCTGGTGTCAGTACCGAACCTTGTTCCGTCTCACAATAAAACAACCCGGGGGGCAAAAATTTTAAAAAAGAAACGTTAAAAAAGTGTGTTTTTCGAGTGCGCAGTTAAACAGGAGCTGAGGCCCCGCCTCGCTGTTCAGACAGGAGAGAGAGGGGAGGGCGGGCGAGACGCACAACTCCAGGCCCTGTTGAGTTTCGCCAGGATGATGCAACGGGGGTGTAACTCCTCTCCGCCGAACGCAGGCTGCATAAACACAGCGCCCGCGGGGCGGGGAGGGGGGCGGGAGGGCCAATAAAAAAGGGGAGGGGGGGAGGGTGGTGATCAGAGGCTTCACTCCTTTTAAAGGGGACCCTGTTGAGAGAGGGGTGTGGTACCAGTTTGGGGTGATCAGAGGCTTCGCTCTTTTTAAAGGGGACCCTGTCGGTGAGAGAGGGGTGTGGTACCAGTTTGGGGGGGTCACACACTTCACTCTTTTTAAAGGGGACCCTGTTGATGAGAGAGGGGTGTGGTACCAGTTTGGGGGGGTCACACACTTCACTCTTTTTAAAGGGGACCCTGTCGGTGAGAGAGGGGTGTGGTACCAGTTTGGGGGGGGGGGTCAGAGGCTTCACTCTTTTTAAAGGGGACCCTGTCGGTGAGAGAGGGGTGTGGTACCCGTTTGGGGGGGTCACACACTTCACTCTTTTTAAAGGGGACCATGTCGGTGAGAGAGGGGTGTGGTACCCGTTTGGGGGGTCAGAGGGGCGGTATGTTTCGGGCGGGGCTCACTGAACCCGCATGCGACAGTTAGAGAGAGAGGTACGGGGAAGGGGCGAGGTCTGGGCCCTGGTCTCCCCGAAATGAAAATATATATTTTTGTTCTTTCCTAATGACTGCCAAAGTCATAATATTGTGCAATACATATATTATATATAAAATTATCTGAGATTTCTACTTACTACCAAACTCATGATATTGCGCAAACTATATTTAAAAAAAAAAAACAAAAAAAAACATGAAAATGACAGAAGAAAATGAACACCCCAGATCTGGCGACATTGCGGTTGGCTTGAGTCTGGGCCTCAGCCTTCGCGTGGCCTCATTCAGAGGAAGCCGAGTTCCACTGAACGCCCGATTGACTGATGTTAAATAACTAATAAAACTGCAGATGAAAGACACTCTCTGCGCGGGTCCTCAAAGGCAGTGTAACAGAGCCTAGGGCGCCGTCAGAGGACTGCGGGCCCCGTGAATGGATCTCACGTGGGGCCCCCCTGGGGCCCACCACCCCAGGCCACCCCATCCCAGCACAGTTGCTGCAAGCGCACTGTATATTTTGAGGGTCCCTGTCAGCAGTCAAGGCCGCCTGGATTCATCCTAATCCACCCACCCCCCCTTCCCACACACACACACTCCTCACCCCCCAACTCCCCCCCCCCCCCGTATGGTTCTGCTGAATGGGGCACATACAGTAAAATAGACACCTGAGGCTGAGGCCCAATCACGAAACTGAGCATTTGGCCTCCAGGGCAGTGGAGGGCGCCATTGTCCTTGAGTGTGGATGTAGTGGTGAGGTCCCGTCATCGCACCGGCATCATGGCACTGGGGCTTTCATAAGGTACACAGGGGGAAAGGGTACGCCCGTCTCATGGATGCTCCGGGCATCGTACTGAGCCCGATTCCATCGCTCCCCAGAACGCTGCTCTCCCCTCCCACGACCCCGAAACGCTGCTCTCCCCTCCCATCGCATCTCGGAATGCTGCTCTCCCCTCCCACGACCCCAAAATGCTGCTCTACCCTCCCATCGCTCCCCGAAACGCTGCTCTCCCCTCCCACGACCCCGAAACGCTGCTCTCCTCTCCCATGACCCCGGAACGCCATTATTCCGGTGAATGACAGTTTCCGTAAAGGCGCACGCTGGCCCTCTGCCCCACGCTGATTTCATTTGTCCCGTTAATGAAAAGCGGGAGCGCAGACACACAGATTAAGACGGGCTGAGGTGGGGGGGTGAAGGGGGGGGGGGTGCTGAGTGTTGGGCCTGGTGTCCCACTCCACTAACTCCGGCCCCGAGGCAAAATAAAAAGCACAAATTAATGTCTCCGCCAGAGAACGTTACTGTGCCTCTCTCTCTTTATTTCTGCGGAAGGAAAGAAAGAAAGAAGGAAGGAAGGGGGGAAGAGAGGGGGTCTTGTTTCCTTTTGGTCTCATTCTGCCTCGTCCGCAGCCGGTACTGACCGTTATAAACGACCTCCATGACCACAGCTATGGACCCTGGGGGAGGGAGGGGGGGTGTGGAAGAGAATCATAGAGAAGTACTGCTGTCCCCTTTCACCTCTCCCTACCTCTCCTCCTCTCCCTCTCTCCTTCTCTCTCTGTCTCTCCCTGCCTCTCCTCCTCTCCCTCTCTCTCTTTCTACCTCTCCTCTTCTCCCTATCTTTTTCTCTCTCTGTCTCTCTCTCTCTACCTCTCCTCCTCTCCCCCTCTCCTTGCCTCTCCTCCTCTTCCTCTCTGTGCCTATCCTTCTCTCCTCCTCTCCCTCTCTCTCCACCTCTCCCTCTCTCCTTCTCTCTCTCCCTGCCTCTCCTCCTCTCCCTCTCTCTCCACCTCTCCCTCTCTCCTTCTCTCTCTCCCTGCCTCTCCTCCTCTTCCTCTCTCTCCACTAGTGCCGCTGTGTGAAATTCCCAGGCCTGGTACAAAACAAGGTACCCATAAGCCCCCCCCCACCCACCCACCAACGGCGGCCCTGTTCCCGACTCCCCCTTTCCCGTAGAATTTAACCCTCCAAAAAATATTGTCACCTTAAGGCATAAGTCACAGCTCTGGCAACCACATTATACCACAGGCAATGATAGCAGTGACCATATCAAACAAGTATTTATAATAATTAAGAAGCACAGTTATGTTATCTTTGATTTTTTTTTTTTTCAGAGTAGAAGAGAGTGATGTGGTGGCTTGAATGTGTATAGGCTTGTGTGTGGGTGGGTTGGGTGCGGGGGGCATCTTGGAAAAATGACCCCCCCCCCCCCCCACACACGCACACACGCACACACGCACACACACACGCACGCACACACCTCCTAAAGGAACAGCATATGAAGTTCCTCTGCAGGGACTGGAGCAGGATTACTCAGTAATGGCGAGGGAGCCGGCGAGCCTGTAGCCCGCGCGAATGTATTCAATAAAAGTGCCGTCGCATCCGGGGACGATCATTACCGCGGCACTCCGGTTATTAATAGTGCGTTTGCATAAAATTACGGTCTGTTTTTCACCATTAGATCTTTTTCCACGGAAAGATGTGCTGTCAGGAATCTCTGCTTCGCGCCTCGGATTGCGGGGAGAGAGAGAGCGATTCAGGTTTGATCCGGCGTGTAATTTATTTCAGCTTGCGGTTCGCCTCTTTCTTTTTTTTTTTGCCGCTGCCGCCGCTGCCGCCGCCTCACCGGGTGCCTCTCTTGCCGGTGGTTCAATTCCCGACGAACGTCTCGAAATTGACTGGGTATGGGGCCTCGGCCGAGGCCGGGGTTTCAGGCGTATGAGATGCATGAGCCAACTCTCGCAAAAAAAAAAAACAGTAGGCCTATTTCCTCTCGATTGGTGAGAATGACGTGACTGCCTTCTAAAGGAACAGGCTCGCGTATTTGCCATAATATTTGGTTCTTAGTTTGTGTAAAAGAGTGGCACCGACTGTATGGCAGTTACTTTTGAACAATTAGGCCTACATCCCATTGTTTTCATCGAGGGTTTTGAGATTATTTGTGAGGTTTGATAGTATCTCTTGTACACAGTACACTATCCAGTGTTAATTCAGCTCTAACAGAGTAGGCTACACACGAGTCTAACTGGGACCATATGTACACTGTAAGAGCTAATTTAACCCTGAACGTTTTACTGTGTTGTCTTGCCATTTAGAAGGGCCCAGACTGCACGTTTTTTTTTTTTCGTGAAGGGTCGCAAAATCCTCCGTTTAAATTTGAATGAGGCGCGTGGGGTCGACGGCAGTGAGTGAACGAACGGGGGAATCCGACCCTGGCTGGCGTGATCGCGTGAATGCGCGTGGCGTGGGAGTGAACTAGGATGAGGAGCAGGAGGAGGAGGGTAAACGGTTTACTGCCATGCCCGAATCACAGAAGGGAGGACAGAGAACCGGATCGCTTGAAACACTAGTTAAAATATAACGCCTGCAGAGAGCGGGCGCTCGCTAATGAAAGCTCCCGCGGAGCGGAGGGGGAGCGCGGGGGGGTGGAGGGGGGGTGGGGGTAGGGGTTCGGCGGGGGGGAGGGTCGTATATCCGCGCGCTGAGACAGTTCCTAGAATCAGCCCCGCGAAACGGCGCATAGGTCGCGGGAAACATGATTAACCGCCGGACAGGGAATCGCCACTGCGGCTCTGCTATTAATAAAAGATAGCCTATGCCCTGCGCTCCCTTCCGCTTTATTTATTTATTTATTTATTTATTATGATTTTATAACACATGTATAATGTCACATTGTTTATAGAGGGTGCCCGGTCGGCCGCAGCGCTCCTGCTGCTATCTGGCTTTTATGGGAACTTTTCAATTAGCTCCCAACGAAGCACTTTTGTCCAAACAATGCCCGCCGTGCAAACGCGCATTAGGTCAAATGGACAGTTGGATTAAATAATAATGACCCCCAAGGTTAAAGGGGGAGAAAAAAAAAGAAACGCTGAGAATGAATGTGTCCCAACCCTGACATAAAAGCTTTACGACTCTCTTTTTTTCTTCTTCTTCTTTTATCACTGCACTCTCTTACAGTCTGAAACTGCTGATATACGTCCTGTCAATACAGTGTAATAAATGGAAACTGCACCAGCGAGGCATCAATGCTCTCTCTCTGTGACTGTTATTGCGTACCGCGCTTTGCGTCCTGCCTTATTAGACACACGCGCGCGCACACGCAATACACAGATGCACACACGTGCACACGCACAATTTTTGTGCAGCTCTACACGAGCGCTTCTCGCGGCGTAGTTCGGCTCCTCTCCCTCGCGATGTTCAACACGGCGGAACAAGTTGTCGAAACGCCGGCGGCTCTCGGCACACCTGGCTCGCCATCCCCAATCCTCTCATCCGGTGAAATGCATTGTGAAGGGAGGTCCGCGCGGGCACTTGCTCGTGTTACCTGTCACTGCCACTGTCGCTCGTGCCAGCTGTAGCTATCCTCGGATGCCGTTGGCTTACATTCGCTTGCAAATACAGCAGAACAGTTGATTTGGCCCCTGCGCTAAACCATTGAAAAACGTTGGAAAAGTAACATATAAACCAATAAATATATGCTGAATAAACAGGCCCGTTTGTTCCGTGATATCGTTACACGGTTCAGGAAATTAAAATGCGAAGTAAAAAGTAACAAAACAAAATAGTCACCTCAAATGAGTAGTGGAAATTAAATAACTTGTTTCGCAATAGTACGCAATATAGCCCGCACAGCAGTACCAGTGACACCTCAGACCAGTGGTACTACATGGCCACATTCATCTCAGATATATAGTTTTGTGATTGTAATTGTTGGCGTCCCAAACGCAGAATACTGACAGCCATACAAAACGTGCAATATCTGAGGCTTGTTTCTCTCCTTCTCTTTAAATCGCAGAAAAACATTTGGGAAGTAACTAACGCACCAGGAAGGTACATACGCATTTATCCAGTCTCAGTATCTCTCTCTCTTTCACTCACACACACACACACACACACACGCACACACACACAGAGTCCATTCCGCCTTGCCTCGCGCTCACTCGAACAATTTATTTATTTATTTATTTATTTATTTTTAAGCACTGAACAACCTACACGTCGTCCATCGGCTGTTCCTCGACCGTGTCCAAAGAAAGCGTGAACTTTGGCATGGGAGGTTTTAATGCTCACTGGCCGATAAGTGATTATAGTAAGCGCGTTCCATCACCTTGGCAAAAACACGCTGAACACGAAAATAATCTGGGTCTGTATACTCCCGAGAATATTTGCAATATTTTTTTACAACAACGTTGCCCAGAATCATCTGGCAAACTGCCAACACGTTCCACAATTCAAGTACATTTCAGCATTTAACTCTGCCCCGAGGGTACCGCTGACGAACAGGCTGTGAGTAAAGCGAAACGGTGGATTTTTTTTTTAAGTTGTAAAGAAAATGCACGCGCGACATAAATCGGGTTTCTGCTTCAGCTAACCTCAATTTCTAAAAGTGGCTCACACAGATGCATTGCAATGAATCGAAGCGTTTCAAACACATCTTTCACGGTTTCCGCGTATCCCCGAGTGGACTGCACAGAAAAGGGAAAGACAGAGAGAGAGAGAGAGAGAGACAGTGTCGACAGGACAGGAGAAGCCATCCCGCTCTCGCGCACCAAATCGTAACGCACCTTTGTGCACGCCGGTGAAGCGGTCCTTCAGGACCGTGAGCTCGTAGATCTTGCCAAATTCCTCGAAGAGGGGTCGGAGGTCCTTCTCGTCCAGGTTACGTGGGATCTGCCCGATGAACAATTTGATGGCATCGTGGTCCTTCATGGGAATGGTGGCGCAGCTCGCGGGACTGTGACTGTGGCTTAATCCGTTCACGAGCCCGTTCGTGCTGCCCGCGCCGCCGTGTCCCGTGCTGTCCACCTGCCCGTTCGTTAAAGTTGCCATCTTCTCACCCGGGAGGATTCGTAGTAGTCGCGATATCAGTGTAGCAGCCCGTAGTAGAAGCTTCAGAAGTAGCGACAGTTATTGTATGACTTAGCCGTGCACGCGCAGAAGGTCCTTCTATAGTTTTAGCAATGAAAATATTTACACATATGTGAATACATAGGCTGTGTTATTATCTCTATAGAAAGTATATCAAAAGCACGAGCGTTTGCCTCTCCCCGTGGAGGTGTTCCTCCGTGTTGTTATTTTACTTAATAATGAATTAGTTCTATAAATAAAAGGGAGAGCGAGCGATCGAGAGCATTTGCCTTCTATTTACACCTCCGTTCCCCGTGCCCCTGCTTCAAGCAACCCTTTTATTTTTTGCATTGACGAGTCGGTTTGGGTGTCCTTTCGGTTTAAAC